>NC_045143.1:21435231-21468660 GCF_008831285.2 Nymphaea colorata
ATTTGATCTCAAAGATGCTTACATGTTAATGTGCACTAAGAAAATATGTTGTTTAGTTGCCAAACTTACACATGATAATCACCATTTTTTGACTTTGTCCTCACAAATTTATGTTAGGATCATTAGAAATGAAAAGTTTTAGTCCAAGGCACCAACGAGAAAAATTTATACAAGCAAAGTGCTTCAATGTTGCGCATAAACAGTTCAAACAGAAAGCCTTTATGAAAATTTGCCTGCACTTGTGACCTTCATTTTTTTCAATTTGAGAATTATTAGACTTATAAGTCAAAGCATGTGGTTTTATATTGAATATGAACTTTATAAAGGATATATATGTATGGCTCCTCACTCTTGCAATACATGCATTTCTCAACATACTGTTTTCTATGAAGAAAACCGTTGCAGTTTTTAAATGCTATTAATTATTAAAAAACTAACTGTAATTTAAAATAAAACCAAATAATCCAAGCTCCATTTCAAATGCAATTCAAGAGACATTCAAAATTATCTTGCCCAAAATGAAACTTTGTCTATCTTCATCAACCCATAGCTTGGTCAAGAATATATCATGAATCACCTATTGTACATGAAGCCCCATGTCCCATCAACCAACCAAGAGAAGAAGAAAGGAAAGGAAATCATGAAGTGGAACTGGAGTTTAGACCCATCTAGTGAAAGACATACAATAATAGAACTAATTAATTTGAACTCACCATATGATTAACCCAATCTATGGATGAACAAGAGCATTAAATGCTTATTTTCCATCCAAATATAGTCTTCCTTTGTGTTCCTTTAGTGAAGCCAATACAAGTTAAGTGAACTCAGAGTTCATCTAAAAGCAAAATGTAATCCTAAAAGCGCTCAAGCTACGGAAAGAGTTGGGGTCTTTTTATACAAATCAATTGTGGGCTCATCCAGCCAACAGCTCACATAATAATGTTAGATGTGGATGGATATTTAGATTAATAGGGAGGAACTCTAATGGCTCAATTGCTTAGTATAAGTCTCGCCACTTTGCAGAAGGTATAAATCCATAAGAAGGGACATACTAATATGAAACTTATAGTCCTATGTTAAACAAACTAAAACCGTTGATCTCAACCATGCCTATCTCGATGGGTAGATCTTTACATGAATTAGGTGTCAATACTTTCTCACAACAGATACTAAAGTAAAAGGTGGTTCATGATGCAACCAACACATGGTTTTAAGATTAATGGGTTTCCAATCATGTTTATCGCCTCAATAAAGCATTGTCTAAGTCAAAAAAACGCTAACAAGGCATGTCCTTGCTCATCACACCTTGGGGTCATGAGTCACAATTAGATATGTCCATACATCCTCATGGATGATTGTGTAGATGACATCATAGTCACTAGAATAACATGGTTGAGGTAGTAAAAAATCACAGTCACTAAAAGTAACAAACTAATTGTGGCAAGTTCCCTGTAAAATATATAAGATGACAACTTATTGCAAATCAAATACTATATATGTATGTATATGTGGAATGGGGCTCTTATAGGTAGCATAGCAGGTCAGACTGGCAGTATAGCAAAGGGCCGATTGTCAACTCGATTCTCATGAGTGTTATTCACCTGAACTACAAATGGTGAGTGTGTGATGCTTAGTTGATGGGTGTCTTGCTTTGAACTTAATTCACAAAGAAGCCCCAAACGGTGGGGCAGGAGGAAAGAGGGAGGGGCTTCCAGCTACACCCCTACAAAACAAAAGCAAAACAACAAATCTTAAACATTTAAAACTAGCAAATTGAATAACACAATTATCATTTTTTTTCAAATTGTTGTGTCCTCCCTACCCAGGTACCCAAACCTATGCCTGAATCCATGCCAGCACTAATGCGACTTGGGCTCGGGGAAATGTTGGGAACACATTTGAAAGGGATGTCAACTGTTGTAATATGACAAAGCAAGAACGCTCGGATGTAGATCCAAATGAGGAAGGAGATTCTATCAATGATTCGATCGAATACAGGAGCCAAGAAAATTGTCATGAAAATCTGTTGTATTCAAATAATTCCATATCTGATCCTATAAATCAAGATATTGATAATTTGTATGAAAGACTTTTCACTTATAAAATGGCCATATCAGATTCATCTAAGAAGTAAACTGTTCGTAAGTGCGTTATATACAAGGGAGGGTTTCTTGCCCTTGCTGGTCTGCTGTTAATCAGCTCTTTAGTTCAAACAACTTTAGAAAAAAAAGTGGATTTTAACATCAAATGAGCTACCATGGTTGCAAAACCAAAAAAGGTCTGAGTTAACATCTTTAACTTCTCTGCTGTATACCAATAACCAAAAGTTTCCACTAGAAATTCCTTGAGCATATGATATTCATGCACTCAGATACTTCGGGAAAGATAAATCAAACTACTAATGTGGTTGAGAGTTGTGTTCTTGAACCTACTAATGTGGTGATATCTTAGGCCCCCTTTCTCTCTCTAACTCTTTCTCCCTCTATATGACAAAAGTTTTGTAATAATATTTCTCTCTCTCTCTAAGAATAGGAGCAAATTTTTGTAATATTTGCTCTCTCTAGGTGTTGATCAGATTATGAAAAGGCTGTTCCGATAATCAAAAGCCATGATGGAAGAGTCAGTGGAGGCGTGGGGGAGGTAGATGAAGGAAATACCAACCTCACTCTTCTCAGTCCTGGACCATTCAGTCCCATCCTCCCTTTCTCTTTTTTCTGTCTCAGAAAGGACTAGTTGTTTTGACTTTGGACCGATGCAAGGCAAGAAGTCAGAGAAGATAGAGAGAGAGGAAGGGAGAGGGGAGTGATGATCAAGTGAGGGGAGGCATCAGGGGGGCAACGGTCACCGTCTGCAACAGGAGTACCATGGAAGGTGGTGGGGAGGAGGGCATGAGACGCAGGTGGTCGCCGTCCTGCATGTGCTGAAGGACGCATCCCGGTAGATACGGTAGTCTCCCACTGCCGGCAGAAGCAGGAGGAGGAGGAGGAGGGCAGCGCCATCAAGGACCTCCTCCACCTCCAGACCGAGGACCTCGCCTCCAAGTTCAAGGACCCCGAGCTTGCCGACCTCACCCACCACCTTTGCAGCCTCCGCTCCTAGGTGGACAACCAGCTCCCCCACTCCTACCTCACCATCATCAGTTCCTTCATCAGGGGCCACGTCTTCAGCAGTGACATCGTGTGTGTCAGCGGTGTCATCGAGTCAGAGATTCAGGCATGGATCGACCGGAAGAGCATCAAGAAGCTGGTGAAGTCGCTGCTCAGTGAGGATGAGGAGGAGGTGAAGGTTGTCGGGCTGCTGTCGGTCTTCGATACCCGGGTCTCCAGGATGCCGTGCTGAGGTCCCGGGCTTTTTCCTTGCTCAAATCGGTCCTGTGTGACAGGAAGGTGTCCAGGTGGGTTAGGGAGAGCTGCCCCTTCAGCATGGCGGCTCTAGTGAGCTCTAGTGACATTCAACAAGGACATGTTCATGGGTCAGGTGGTGATGAGCCTGATGGCGATGGCACAGGTGGAATTGAGCTCCGCCGACGGCCTCAGGGTCCTCTGTAGCTTGATCATCGCCATCAAAAGCCTCTTTGTCGATGAGATCCACCAAAGCGGGGAGCTCCCCAAGATGATAAAGGCCTTGGATTCGGAAGACGAGGGCTTGAAATCAGCTGCTTTAGATTGTATTATGGTGATTGGATACATTGGTAGAATGGAGGCAATCAAGGCCATGATGGAGAAGGTGTTAAATTTCATGGAAGGAAGGTAGGAAGAAAAACAGGACAGCACAAATTTAATGTGGTTTGGCATTAATAGCCTACATCCACGAAAACAGAGAAAGCTCTGTTTTTTGTCTCTCTTATTTTTTCTTACTGATGTCGTTTGAATGATCTCCTTATAAAAGAGTTACAGCCCCTTCTTCCCTTACATATCCCAACGGTTTAAGATCCCTGGAAATCAGGGAGTTACTGAGAAAAAAGGCAACATGTTAAAGAGGTAAGACGAGCTTGGTAAGACTATATTGATGAGATTCTCGTTCTGTTGCTCCTCTTTCCAAAGATATGATCAACCGTTAGCTGGTGAGGATGTCTTTCCAAGAAGGAGATGAACATTAGCTGCTGAGGATTTCTTTCCAAGGAGGAGACGGTGAGAGAGCTTCCTTCCAAATGTGCTAACAAACTCCCCCTCAAGTTGGTAGGCAGACATCAGTTTGCCCCAACTTGTCCGTAATAATCCTTTGCCTTTCTTTCCCAATACGTTTTGTCAAGATGTCAGTGAGCTGGCTTTCGCTTCTAACATGAGAACTTGCAATGATGCCATCTTGAATTTTTTCTCGAACGAAATGACAGTCGACTTCGATATGTTTTCTTTGTTCATGAAATTTGGGATTCGCACCAATATGAATAGCAGCCATGTTGTCGCACTTAAGTTCCATTGGGGAGTGAGTTTCGACCCTCATATCCTTAAGGAGGGACTTAAGCCAAATCAATTCACACGTACATATGGCCATGGCTTGGTATTCTGCCTCTGCACTGGATCAGGCTACTACGGCTTGTTTTTTACTTCGCCAAGTGATCAAATTTCTTCCAAGAAACATGCAGTTATCTGATGTTGACCATTTGTCATTTGGGTCCCCAACCTAGTCTGCATCACAATAGCCAGTAATGTGAGGAGATTGGTCGCGTCTCAATAGGATTCCCTTTCCTGATGTCCCCTTTAAGTACCTCAAAATCCGGTGAGCTGACTCAACATGATGGGATCTTGGTTGGTGCATGAATTGGCTAATGACACTGACAACATACATAATGTCACGCCGCATAACTGTCAAATATATTAGTTTTCCAACTAGTTTTTGGAAACTTTCTTTGTTTTAAAAAATATCACCATCTTCTTTCCTTAGCTTGCAGTTCATCTCAAGGGGTGTGTTTGCGGGTTTGGTGCCTAGATATCCAGTATCTTTCAAGCGATCAATCGTGTATTTGCGTTCACATATAAATACTCCTTTTTCAGAGTGAGCCACTTCTATTCCAAGGAAGTATTGTAACAGTCCAAGATCTTTGATTTCAAACTCGCTATTTAAATGTTTTTTTATAGCCTTCATGATCTCAAAGTCATCTCTAGTAAGTATGATATCATCCCCGTACACAAGCAAGATGGTTACCTTGGATTTTCTGGTGAATGTGAACATGGTGTAATCGGCAGAGCTTTGCTGAAATCCATAATTGATGAGTGCTGTCTTTAGATGAGCAAACCAGGCATGAGGTGATTGCTTCAATCCGTAAAGAGCTTTCCTTAGTTTGCAAACATGTTCAGATCGGCAGTTAACTCCTTGCGGTACTTCCATGTAGACCTCTTGTTCCAATTCACCATGTAGAAATGCATTTTTTACATCAAGTTAGAGAAGATTCCACCTTTTTGTAGGTGCATCTACAAGAAGAGTTCTCACCATGTTCATTTTTGCTACCGGGGCAAAGGTTTCATTGTAATCGATTCCTTCTATCTCAGTGAAGCCCTTTGCAACGAGGCGAACCTTATATCGCTCCACTTCTCCATTGCTCTTGAACTTTATTTTGTAGATCCATTTACAACCTACCAGTTTCTTTTCGTCTGGTAGAGGAACAAGATCCCAAGTATAGTTCTTTTCAAGCACCTTGATTTCTTCTTCCATAGCTGCCCTCCACCATAAGACTGCACTAGCTTCATTAAAGTTTCTTGGCTCTTGATGACCATAAATAACAAAGATGTATGACTTGTAATTATGCGAGAGAACTTCAAAAGAGAGATAATTGTCTAGTGCATGAAGACTTCCAATGGATAAGTAAGTTTAGTAATCACTTAACTTGGATGGAGGCCGAGTCACTCTAGAGGAACGTCTTACGCTTGGTTGAGATTTGATGTTGGTAGGTGGTTCGTCTTCCTCCAAAATAGTGTTTTCAAGGCTGCTATTGTTACTGGGAAAGTGGGCAATCCCTGGTTGGCATGTAGGCATTTGACTTGCAAAGATGTCAGCCAGCGGACGTGGAGTTTCATCAACACTATTTTCAGCAGAGTTTCTTTTATTTGCCTCCCCCATTATGCAGCAGTCAGAGAAATGTTGACTTTCATAGAATTTTACTTCCTGAGATACAATCATCCGTTTAGAGAGAGGGTCAAAACAGCGATAACCTCTCTTCTTGCTTGAGTATCCAAAGAATATACACTTAATCACATGTCACTGGAATTTATTTCTAAATCTTTCTTGTACTTGTACGAAACATTTGCACCCAAACACCCTGAGGTGTTTAAGTGACAGCGGCTTATTGAGAAGGAGTTCAAGAGGAATTTTTCCTTCTATGCTAGAGTTTGGAACTTGATTGGATATATAACATGCTGTCCCAATGGCTTCGCTTCAAAAAATCTGAGGTACGTTCTTGTGCATCATAAGAGCCCGAGAAATATTCAGAAACTGTCGGTTTTTTCTTTCCGCAATGCCGTTTTGCTGAGGCGTCCCGGTGCAGGTATATTGGGGTTGTATTCCATGTTTCCTCATGAAGTTTTTCAATGCATCATTCACATATTCACCACCATTGTCAAAGCAAAGCATTTTAATCTTAGCACCATATTGAGGGAGAATGAGGGCATAGAATTCTTCAAAAATTTTTGGCACTTAACTCTTATTTTTGAGAATATAAATCCATGTTACGCGAGTCATATCATCAATGAAAGAGACATAGAACTTAAAACCAGCATGAGAGTCCTCTGGAGCAGGCCCCCAAACATCCGAGTGAATGAGATCAAAAGCTTTTTCAGACCTTTCATGAATCGGCTGGAAGGTGAGGTGTGTGAATTTGGCGAATTCGCATGCATTACACGCTTTATTATCATCAATGGTGAGGGGACTGAGGTTCTGATCATATATGTGTCCTAGTCGAGCATGTCAAATTTGATAGTCCGTCCTTTGAGTCAATTTTTATTTGGAGAAAAAACTCAAACAGTCGGTGTCCAAAGTGTAGAGGTCACCATGCGTCGGCCCTTCCCAATCACCTTCTTTGAGCTCAGTTCCTGAAATGTTACATCCTTCTTGGAGAAAACAGCCAGACAATCATAATTTTGAGTGATTTTGCTAACAGACAGAAGGTTGACAGCAAGCTTAGGAACAAGTAAAGCAGAAATAATATTTTTCGCGAAGGATGTTTTTCCAATGCCAGCAATAACCGTAGATGACCCATCAGCAGAAAAAACAGAACGATGAAGATCCTTGTTTAGATTGGCAAGTATTGTGGGATCATTGGTCATGTGATCAGTAGCACCAGAATCAACTATCCAGGATTTATTTTTAGTGGCATTCAATAAGGCACAGAACTTACCTTATGAGAGATATCACCCACTGGTTGGGAAGATAATAGATTCGGTTTAGAGAATTTCTGGAAGAATTTTTCCAGGTCATCTTTGGTGACAAAGTTTGCAAGGTTGACGTATTTGTTTGGGATTGAAGAAGAACCCTTTTTCTTCCATGGTCGCCGCACAAGTTCCCAGCAGCGATCACGTATGTGACCCAATTTCCTGCAGTGAGTATACTTAAGTTTGCTATGCTTTTTCTGTGTGTTTGAGTGGTACCTTTGTATGCCTTGATTAGTGCCCGATTGTGAAAGGCACACCATTCTTTCTTGGCTGTCTTCTATGGAGTCCGTTTTAGGAGGGACGCTCATGACTCTTCGCCTTGACACCACTCTCCGAATCATTTGACAAATAGCATTGAATTTTGGCAGCAGCATAGTATTCAGGATTTGAGTCCTTATGACTTCATAGTCCTCACTCAATCCAACGAGGACCTTGAAGATTTGATCTTCTTCAAAATGCTGTCTGTAAATGACTGGATCAGAGGTCACTGGTCGATATTGAAGGAGCTCATCATATAGACTCCTTAGTCTCCCAATGTACCGCTGCACATCTTGGTCATGGAGGGTGAGATCGGCAATCTCCCATTGTATCTGGTATACTTGAGCAAGATTATTTTGCTCACTGTAAAGTTCTTTTAGAGCCTCCCATATTCCGTGTGCCATAACCATGTCATTCTCTGATTCCCATTCATCATAGTTGGGAACAGTAGTGGCTGGAGCTTTGGTTTTCCTGTTAATATATCATGCCTTTGATCTTCCAATAGGAACCAAGTGAGCAGCCTTCGCCCAACTCAAATAGTTAGCACCATTGAGTGGGGTGGAGGTCATTTTTAGGGTACTATGCTCGGTGGACTTGGCTCCCTTGAATGCTTCATCTCTTTGATTTTGGCACTGCGGATTCCCAGCTGAAGACAGTCTGGGTCGCAGGCGCTCTGTCGAAGGAGGCCACAGGGACCTTTAGAAACCCGTGGCACTTGTAAATTCCGTATCTCTTCACAGGATTTTCCAAAAAATCTGAAATTGGATAAAAAATACTAGACACGTACCTGAATCCAAGGCCGCCTTACTCGACCTCTGGATCGCCTCCAATAAAAAACGCGCTCGAGAGAAAGTCATGCCTGGAATGCCCTCCTGTGGCAGCAGCTGCGGCACTTCTAAAATTCTGTCTTCTGCCTCAGGTCCTTTTTGTGTCCGAGATCTTCAGATAACCTTGCAACACATGGTGAAGAAAAAGAACTGGGCAGTGCGAGTGGTGAAGAAATGTGGGATCTGCCCACTCCTTGTGGAGACGGTAGCGATGGAGGGTGTATTTTTGCAAGCGACACCCATTTGATGGGTGCGTGGCCAAGTTTGCTATACAGTTGGAAGTGGGGCAAGGGCTGAGGCAGTTGCTATCATGAAATGTTTGAAAAGTGATAAATATTGAATTTTATAAAACATGGGGTGATTACACCTTCTAAGAACTTTCAAACTATTAGAACGTTGATTAGGAAATACTTGTTGCTCCTAAATTGCTGTGGAAACAAATTTATTAATTGAAAAATGCTTCTCATATTTTAATAAATAATGAATAAGTGCACGTGAGCAATGTGTTCCTTTAAGGCATTGATTGTAAAGGTTCCATGAATCTGCCCAGAAAATTTATAAAGGTTCATGAAACAATAGCTCTAGTGTCCAATGAACCTTCTATAATTTTGCTGTAGATCTATGGGACACTCACAAAGTGTCTCTATTGCCAAACACGCTCTTAGCTCCTTTATAAACTAAGTGGCAACACAAGGCACTGAGGGAGTTTATAAACTTATCCCTACACAAAACGGTGGGTGAGATGACTACATCATAAAAATATAAAAGATGGTTGTTGTATATGAAAACACAATTACTTTGAACCGGGTCCAGATTTATAACTTTGAGAACATTTTTAGTTGTAATAACTTTGGATTTGATGTATATTCAAACTCCGATTTTAACTATGCATTGGACTCAGATATTTAAATTTGGATTTGGATATATAAATTCAGCTTTGTTTTATTTTGAATTTACTATCCAATTGGAGATATACCAAATTACTTAATTTTAAGACGATATGTTAAAAGTTAGGTTGTATGGGAAGAAAACATTTTTAACATCCAGTAATTTACATATCCATTCCTCTCTCCCGTTCTCGTCTTGGGTCAGCAATTTTGGGCAGAAGGTTAGAGTTGTATCTTATTATCCAGTCCTTGGTGCAAGACCCATAAATTGCCCAAGCCTGATATCTAAATAAGCTTTGTGATTTTGAGAAAAGAAAAGAAAAACAAGATCATGCATCCAAATTTTTTACATAATAAAATAGGATAGATGAAAACCCTAGAAAAAGAAACCTGCAAACATGAGAAAAGGGAAGTGTAGAAGCTTTGGATCGAGACATTTTTCCCATATTTTTTTAGCAGAAAAAATATATGGGGCTCACCATAGTCCAAATCGGTAAAGCTTCTGATTGGAGGCAAACAAATATACCCTTAAAGATTTATTCACTCATAAACTCAGCAACTTGAGAAATTTAATTTTCTGAGTTAAAAGAAGGCAAGAGTCTTGTTGTATTTATGTACTCTCCACCACTGTAAGTTTGATCTCTTCCTTAATTTGCCTAATTTCTTCACTTCTGATTCTTTTCCTCTGTTCTTCCCATCTACCAAGAAACGGGGGTGGTTGGCGTTAGTATGGATGTACTTGCAGAAGCGCTCTTTCTGTTATTTTGGAAGCCATCACCAGTTTATTGAAAGAAAAGGTCGGCCTCATCTTGGATGCCAAAGATGATCTCATCAACCTCCAGACGAAGCTGGAACTATTGCCGGCGGCCCTCAAGGATGCAGGTCGCAAGCCATTTTCCAGCAACAAGGCTACAAAGTTCTAGATGGCAGCTGAAGGCATGAGCTTCGCAAAAGGGAGAAGGATTCTTTAGCTTCATGGAACAAGGTAAGAAAGCCTTGGATCATTCTGCACAATTGCTTTAGAATTGTATTTAATTCGGTAAACCCACTTATTCCCCATGGGTTTTACATTTTTTAGAGTATTCACCAAATCTCATGTTTCATTCTCTTCTGGTGCTTTAAATTCAGCAGCCATGGCATCACACCAACATTGATGCTTAATGGCTTGACTAAAGGAGGATGGTTCCAAATCTTTAGAGATGACCACAAGAAGTGCTTTATGAGGTGTAGAGATATAAAGGAAATTATGACTGTGTGTATACATGTGAGAGAGAGAGAGAGAGAGAGAGAGAGAGAGAGAGAGAGAGAGAGAGAGAGAGATAAAGAGAGAGAGAGAGTACTGAATTTAATTTATTAATGTACCCATTTTATTACATGATGATACATAGCATCATAAGTAGGATTCGGTTAATGGGCACCAACATGGTTGATAGAGTGGGAAACAGCAACACTGGTGACTTGCTTAGGCAGTCTAGATGGGCTTGGCAATGAGAGAGTAGATACGGTCCATGGACTCATGCTCCAAGACACCGACGCCATCTTCATAGTTGTACATGCACTGGGAGACCCTTGCAATGTTGAGAGCCACATTCATGAAGGAACGAGAGAAGGTGGTCTGTTGCTGCTGCTGCTGAGCAGAGAGCAACTCTCTGTTCAGCCTCCTCCATGCATCCCTTAGCAAGTTCCTTATGTGCTGCCGTGCTTGCTCCTCCACTACCCCTGCTGCAATCATACAAATCTGGACCGATCTAGGCAGGTTCCCTCTCCCAAATCCAACCTTTGATCAAGTGTTCAATATATAAAGAGAATATCATCAGCCAATCAAAACAGAAAACAGAACAAAAACATTGTCAACTCGGAAGATAATACTCGGAAGAAGTAGGCAGGGAGGAGAATAGGGCCCATAATGGCTGCCCAGATGTTGCTCAGATATTCCTCTAGCCTTGGTGTCTGTCGGGCACAATGCCACCTTGCTTCAACCAAGTAAGCTCTGCACACACCCACCCACTGCCCAAAAGTAGAAGAGAGCAAGTCAATTAGAATATACTAATGTGATGATGTGAAGAGTAGAAGAAAGATTTGATAGAGAAAGTGTCGTACCACTGTCCTCATGTGTTAAGTGATATCACGGCCATGCCTCCTAAGAACAGTGTAGCAAATCTGGTGGGTTGTGTTGTAGACAGCTGCATAGAAGACCCTCAGTGACTGTGGCAGCTGGTCTGCCGCTTGAAGATCCCACCTGCGTATATACAATATACAGCACCCGCATTGGCTCCTAATGATGTGAAGCAGAAACTAGAGATAGAGTTGCTCCTTCTAATTTACCAACCATAATCATCCTTTACCTCTCAACAACTTGCACAAAGCGTTCGAGCACCTCAACAGACTGATGCTCGGCGAAGATGTCTTCAACGGTGGCCATAAAGTAGGAGACCCTGGCGAGTTGCATCCTGTACTGTGAGAACTGTGGGTCATGCATCTTCCCCACCGCCAAGAAGTATCTCTCCACCAGCCTATCTCTGGCGAAGCAAATGTGATCGCCCAAGCCCAAGTCCCTCCACCACATGCAAACTCCCAAAACAAAGGACTCGTGGTTGATTATTAGTGGACCCAATGATGCAAACCAGCTACAATGTAACATACATGATATTCATTACTGATATACATATATACATAGAATGACATTAGTTGCTGCATTATTTTCCACTATTAATCAAGTTATTTAGGCAAAAGTGCAAGAATGAATTGTCCTGGATAACTCCCTGAGCTCTCTTTGGTGGATTGTCTGCACCATGTTGAATTCTAGCCTAGCGAACTCATGCAGCACTTGGCTTCTATGGTCCGTCCTCTTGAATGTCTCAATATAGTCTCAGGCCTCGACCCTGCGAACCCTTCTGTGGAGCGGAACCTGCAGAGCATGCTGTACCTGTCGAGACATCCTCTGGTCCATGCGGCTTATCCTTGCTCTAAGATGCTCTGAAGAGAAGGCCGTAGCTTCTTCCAACACAGTTTCTCCTTCACAGGAGGCTAGTTGTGATGCTTCGTAGAGGCTCAGCAACCCTCTCACGTCCTCACGAAGATTCTCAGAGAAACGGCCAGACTGTTCCCTAAATCTACTAAACAACTCTATGAAATGTAAAAAGAAACTTTAATGGTTAGTGTCAATTAACACAATTGTAATAGACAGTCTAGATTAAAAACTAATTATTGAGTCAATATTTTGGAATTAACGCATGTTTGTATACTATATATGTATACCTGCAGAAACATTATAGCCATGTTGCCTCGGAATTCAGAAGCGAAGTGAAGAAGAGTAGAGGTCCTCAAATCCTCTACTGCTCGTGCATATGGTGGCATCTAGTGATCACCTGACCTCACTCTCAAAGTGATAGGCTACACCTAAATGTTCGAGAGAATCGATGAGCTCCAACTGAGCCACTTGCTCAGTTGTAGATGTTATAAGTTGTCGGACTTCTCTTCTCAATTCTTCAACTCTGGTCCCTTGTGTTTCGATCTGCTTTCATTTTCATTTCTTTGAATTAGGATCACATCATAATACCAAAATAAACAAAATAATAGTCAGATCAGAGGTACGGAAAATTACAGATGTTGTGCTGGTGATGGAATGGATGAAGTCATAGTTCCATGTACTTGGCTGGTATCTGGAAGGTCTCCTTTGAGCAGCAGACCTACTGCAGCCCTCAACCCTTGGGTCACATCTCACAAGGGTGGTGCTCCATGGCTTGAACCCAGCCTTGCTATTAGGAGCAAACTTGGGGGAAATAACGAAAGGAGTAGAAAGGGAAGCAAGAAGAGCAGCCGTTAGGACAGTGTGTGTATTTGTTGTTGAATGCTGAATGCTTTCACTCCCTCTCGGATGACTTAGCTCAGGATTGGTTTGCTAGTTTATATAGGGCTGCATCCAAGTGTGCATTGTGTGTCTATAATGATTAGAGAATTTTAATTAGGTTCAATCTCTTAAAATATGGTGTTTGCATAAGCTATAAATGTTTAATGCTTTTTTCTTTGTATATAAATAGAAAAAATTAAACTATGACACTTGCCCAAGCCATAATTATTTGGTACTTTTATTTTATAGATAGAATGCATTCTTTCTTCAAGTTTTTGATATGCATTATAATCCGACACTTATTAGCTAATGTTTGGCGTCAAAGAAAACAAGCAGCTCACGCTGTAAAAGTCATCACCTTCTTTTATAATGCGGCCGTGAAAAAAATCATGGCCATTCATTACACAGCAGAAAGTTTCCGTTAGATTGTTCCCTTTGTGTGCATACTTTGTGGTGTGTCATATAAGGTTCCCAATTGGCAGCTTGCTTTTTAATTATAACTATAGAATGTTTGATCGACAAATCAGATTTCAAGAATCTTTTAAAATTTTATAGATTTCAGCACTGGAGCATATCCATATGTCACTGGACGTGTAAAATATTTATATGTATCTTAGAAAGTTTTCCTAGAAATTGAGAATGATTATTAAAAGGGGAATGATCCTGAAAATATGTAATCAATAATGTTTGGTCTATAGTAAATAAAATTATTCTCTTATCACCATCTTTGTGACTGCTGGATGCTTTGGATTAAATTCATTTCACAACTGTTTTTTCTTGCATTAGTTTGTATGAATACCTTTGTCTATCATAAAGAAAGTGATGTTCTCGTCACTTTCTCTTTTTTACTGGTGGATATTATGGATTAAATTCATATCACAACTGCCTTTTCTTGCTTTAGTTTATACGATTACCATTGCTCTATTCTAATAAAAGTGATGCTCTTGTCACCGTGTTTTCCTTACTGATGGTTTGGATTAAATTCATTTCACAATTCTGCTTTTTGGTTGAGTTTATATGAATACCCTGAAGAGGTTGAAACTCCATACTTTTTTCCTCTTACTCGGTTTTCGGTGGAGAGCAGTACACATGTCAACTAAAGTGTCACCCATCTATCTTTTGCTGTCTCCAACAATTGCAGCCATAACAAATGAACTAACAGTAAACTTTCATTGGCCCATCACCCTGAACAACTACGCTACACAGCTTGGGGCTTTCTTGATATGTGGGGACAGATTGAATTGCAAATGGTCAATTTTGTATAGGTTTTTTCAAACGGACATCAAATGCAATTTAGGTACTCTACCTTGTGAAATCAAATTTAAATTTAGCTAATCAGGTTTTGTTGAAAAAGAAGAAATACTCTAGCTATAGGCCACATATTAGACAAATAAGAGACCACAAGGACTCACTGATCTCTCAACAATTTGCTTTACGTTCTCATTCTGAGTTACTCAATAATACCCTTCATGTATATTATATTCTCACTACAGCAATAATTTCTCTTACAACACTATGACATATTTGTTAAATTATTGGTATTTTATTTTTTTAATGTTTTAAAGCAAGAAAAATGGTTAATGCTGAGACACCATTAAAAATTTAAAACAAATAATTTCTTAAAAAAATGAATGACTGTCTTGAAAAAAAAAGAGGGCCACTATCGATGGACTTTAGGGAGTCAAAATCAGAAAGTTTACACACTTATCAAGAAAGTATCCAAAGTGAAGCTTTTCTTTCTTATTTTGCTCTAACTTCTACAACATGAAATTAAAAAAAAAAGCCCACTTGAAAGGAAATTAGTCAAAAGACAAGTAGCAAAACCTAACCCTGAGTACATAACTGGTCTGAGCCAACTTTGCGTGGCTAGTGCCACTTGATCATGCCCTGTTGCTATTGTTAGAGAGACCTTTCACATTCCATTCTGAGCTCATAGTTCTGCCAAACAGAGTTTGTTGGAATAAAACAGCTCAACTGGATTAGTATGAGTCCCGGACATCATCAGCTTTGTCTCTTCATAATAGCGACGGCCAGCCTTAAGTTTGGCAAGGTCGATGGCATTCCCTCGTGGCACGAACAAGTTGTACTTCTAGTCAATGGTCAGATCACGCAACTTGGATGGAATTGGATTTGGAAAAAAAAAATCATGCATCCAAATTACAAAATACAACGAGAAATCCGACAAATGTGAGAAAGAGGAAGTGTAGGTGATGTAGAATTTTGTGGATTGGGAATTTTTCAGGATTTATTTAACACCAATCATGGACCTTGGCAGCCTGTAGAGCACTACCTTCCTCTTCCTTCTCTTTCCATTTTCGTAGAGTGAACAACAAGCCAATTTATTTCCATTTTTAAACATTTCTCTCCTTTTTTTTTTCTCGATGCCAACCTTGTTTGCAACTCACTTATCCATTTTCCCCATATTATTATGAATGAAAAAGCAAGTGATATGTGAAAAATATTATCTTGGTAGGCACCATGTTTCCAAATCAAAAGAAAACTAAAGTTAGATATGCATGATAAGCGGCTTTGTTTGTTTGAAAATTTTACTAATGTAGATTTGATTTTCATGGTTGGGATTTTGCAATCGTGGAAATGTCAATAGCCTAAAATTAAATCTATTAAAATTTGTGGGCCAATCTTTTTTTTTCTTTCTTTCTTTTCTACACGCAACACTAAAGTGACTGGACAAGTGGTTTTGAAGACTTTCATGGTGAACAATAAATATGGCAAGTCAAAATTTTCGAATGTTTTTGCCATTGATCCACTTCTTTCTCTTCAATTATAAAAATAGGTGAGCATAGCCCATGTGAAAATTATTGATTGATACCTAGACAGCCGAGAGTTTTTATAACTAGGTTTTTTTCTATTGAATTATTTACTGTTGATCACAATTTAATCAAGATTAGTGAATATTTGTGCCGTCGCCTTAAATTCCAAATTCTGGATGTATGAACACAAGTATGGCGCATTACTTGGAAGCCAATCCTGGTGATACATCAATGTACCAGCGACACCCATGATAGTAAGTATCATTTGCCAAATAATCTTATTGTAAGGATCTAGGCTGGGGCAGAAGGAGGGGGAGTTGGCAGGAGCCATGGCCACTCCCCCCTCATGTTTTGGGACAAAAAATGATACTTACATTTTAAAAAAGTTTTTAAATTGGCCTATGTAAAATTTTGAAAAATATTGGTTGGCCCTTTTATAATTTTTGCAAATACTGTTCAGCCCTTCCTAAAAAAAATTGTTGGCTTCACCCTGGATCTCGCGGTCTACTATTTTTGACTTCATATCCATTTCATCTCAAGTTAATGAAATTATGAGTACCTCATGTTAGAACAACATCACAATCAATAAGAGAAGAATAACTAATAAGAAACTAGACTGACATAGAAAATATATCTCTAGCAAGAAATTCTTGCTTATGGGTAAGAACTGCCTCCTCTGTAGCTTGCATGTGACTGTGTAATTTCATAAGATCATCTTGCTTGAGTAGTTGTTCTAGAATACCCTATCCCCATACTCATACCAAATTTTCACCTTCTTACTGTTACCCAAACACCGCTAGGTTTTCCATAATAATGAGAAATGAGCTTTTGAAACATCTAATTTGAGAAGAGGAGAGAGAGGGTCCCCTTGTCATCGACCTCTATGGCTACAAAAAGTGGTTCCCTCCCTTCTTAAAGGCAACAACAAAGAAAGCAGTAGAAACACAAGTCATATTTTTCCTCACAAAATCACAAATAAGAAAGCCCAAAGTGCAGAAAGACAATCTCACTTTGTCATAAGCTTTTGAAACATCTAATTTGAGAAGAAAAAATTGTTCTATATGCCCTTATCCAAGCTATTGACCACTTCAAGAGCAAGATACATGGATGGTGAATAAATCTACTGGGGAGATCAGAAGTACAACTAGTTTATAGATCATATTGCATAATGATATAAGTCAAGACTTTTATATCGATAATGATACAGAATTAAGAATCAATATCATATGTGTTCCATTTACGGGCCTTACAAGCTTGTTTGTGAGAAGAAATTTCTCACCACCAGAGCCATATTGTTTGCATCCGAAAATTTCTTTTGGTGCACCCATGAGAATTTGTTTTGCAAACTAGAAAAGGGGTCCACCAGCCATTGGAAAAGAAAGTTCGATAATTTTTGTTTGATGAAATGGTAAGAGAAATGTTTTAGAAGAAATAATCTTAACTAATGAATCATTTGATTTGTAATAATCATTTAAAGTAAAAAAATTATGTCAATTTTTTAAGGAAGAGTTTTGATAAAATTTTATAAAAATGCTCACGTTTTGAAACACAAGTTAACCTCACGTTTTAGCCTAACTCTATTACCATATTATTAAGGCTCGATCATGTTTTGCTTTGGTTTCCTAAAGGAGTGGTTGTGGGTATCCGTGAATCTTATGAATGCATGGTGAATATAAAAGTTAAATGAAAAGAGAAAGAATTCTCTATGCTTGAAATAAAATTAGATAAGTTATTCATACCATAACATGCATATTAAAAAAGAAAGGTTTTCAAAAATGAGTTGTATGTAATCCAAGTGTACTCCGAATGATAAGGATCATGGGTATCGCACCTTAATATTGGCCTTAGTGAAGTCAAATGATTTTGGGCCAAGCAAAATGGGAGCTTTTTTTGTTTAATATATAAATAGAGAGAGACACAGAGAGAGAGAGAGAGAGAGAGATTAGAAGAGAGAGTAAAAGGGAGAGAAGTCTAAAAGGAGGGGAGAAAAGGTGGGTGCGGGCGGAGACAAGAACCAGTCCAGTTGACCTCATAATGGCACCCATAATCTCAAAATCAACATTGTTCCTCAATACCATTAGGATAGCACCCTCCAAAAATCAAACTGAAGACACGGCTGTAACACGCTGCCTAACCCAACCATTGTCCTACCCATCATTTGTTTAAAAGGGGTGGAGAGAGAGAGAAAGAGACGGGGGGTTTAAGAAAGAAAAAAGAAAAAAGAGAGATTAAAAGAGAGGTAAAAGAAAGAGAGAGAAAGAAAGAGATTTAAAAAAGGGAGAGAGAGAACTGAAGAGAGAGGGAGAGAGAGAAAAGAGAAATTTTAGAGAGAGAGATCTAAAAAGAGAGAAATCAAAGAGTTTGAAATGCTTTTGAAACTATCAAAAAAATCTTTGTATGCACGTGTAAATAGTAAGGAAGACATCCTATGTAATCTTGGCAATTACGAGAAGACGTCCCATCATTAGGTAGATGAAGGAAGCTCCTCCCCGAATCCTCTTGTACTCAAATTCCATCGAAGGAGCATTTCTGAAGGAAAATCACTCTTTTGGGATTGCTAATATAATGACAAATAAATGGTTTATCAAGAGAAGAAGGATTCAAAGGTGGCTAAACTAGTGGTCTAAAACTAATAGTAAGGTATGCATTAATCTTGAATCTGACCAGATAAAAGGAACCGATCTTGAATCTGACTTCCTCCCTTGATAATGAATGAGCATGTAAGCTTTTGTTGGCCACACTGCAGTAAAAGTCTTACAATAAAACAGAAGGTATATGGATTTTTGATGAACGACAAAGGTATGTGATAGATTCAATAGGATTTTTGGTGGAGCTTTCTTAATGTGGTTCAGTACCAAAGACTCTAAACAATTGGTTAATGAGCAAAAAGAAAAAAAATAAATTGCGGTAACACATGAATGTTAAAGGATTGGATTCAAATAAAATCTTATGTTACCATCTCAAATTTATCGGATATTCATAATTCCTATTCGAATTTGGATTTAAATACGAAGGAAGAAAAATCCATGACATATCCACATTCAAATTCGATTTAAATTCACAATTCAAAATTGATTTTAGATTTACATCCACACCTGAATCCAACTTTTAAATACAAGAGCCAAAACCACATTACGATATGTTAAGAATGTACAGATATTCAAAACGTATAAATTGGGTATATGATAATTCATTTGAAATTGAATTCAAAAGGAAACCTGAATCGGAATATGATGGGATATTTAGTGAAAACTGAACCCAAATTCGAATCCAATCAAAAGTCATTACTTACATATAAATCCCATTTAATTTTTTAATTATAGTGTTACTTTTATCTTTTTTGATATCAACTAACTTTTTCCGAATAATGGATGTGCGTTCAAATTCATTACTTCAAAATAGATGTGAATACATACATGAGGTTGCTTCTAGAGAATTCTTCCTTCAACAAAAATACAAAAAATCAATAATTAGTTGTTATAGTTTTAACAAATTGTTATACGAATGATTATGTTACGATTTGAAGAGAAACAAATAAACTAATATGAGATGTTGCACCAATCCAGACAGATGAATTCTCCTGAACAAATACTGCACCCATTAACACGAAGCTACGCAGAGATATAAAGTGGAGAATGATCAGGCCAACCTCCAAATAACTGAATCATCCAACCACCACGTTTGACATTTCATAATGAAAAAATAAATGCAAAAGATCAAAACTGAAGTGGCTGAACTTGGTAATGGTAAAGAAACAAAAATATTTGTTGACAAGTTTCCGAATGCTCCAGCTTTTGACACAAGCAGTGGGCAATCACCTCCCCTACCTCAAAAATAAAAAGAAAAAAAGAAGCAAAAAGAGAAAGTTGGGTTGGGGAGAGGAAGAGGAGGAGTCATTGCCACCCTTGAGGGACTCGAGCATAGGCATGGGCCTGCATGATCAGACCCGGCCCGGCCCGGTAACTTTGCAGACCGGGTATCAAACAGTACTTGCGGCCCGTTGCGGGCCCGGTAAGCCCAAATTTTTTTTATTTTTAATTTTTAAATACATTTTGAAGTCTGTTTCCTTTGTAAAGGTTTCAAACTTTAAAAAAATGAAAGTTCACTTTAGTCTTTGTTTTCTTCCCTCGCCGTCGGCATTTCACCAGGCTGCATCACCATCATTGCACCTCCTGACATGTGCGGACGTGCCTACCATGCCATCACAAATTCGTTGCCTCTTGTTCCAAATCCAAACCATTTGTCGCCGCCCTACTACTGCTCGGCTTGAGGACTCATCGATGTGAATGGTGGTTCTACATTGGAATGAATCCGACGTGAATGATTGTTCTCCGTTTGGCTGAATCAGGTGACATTCGTAAGATGGGGAAGAAAGTGCAGGAAAGGTGCAGGAGGAAGTATGAAGCAGTGGAGGAAAGGTGGAGGAGGAAGTGGCAGTCTGGCAGAAGCGATGCCACGGTGGCTACAAAAGTGGGCCAGGCCTCATGCATTCTTATCATGGCCCGGTACTGGGTCTGGCCTGACCCATTACCGGTTGGGCCGGGTAGCGGGCTGGCCGTCCAATCGGAGCATGAAGCAGTGGAGGAAAGGTGCAGGAGGAAGTGGCAGTCTGGCAGAAGCGATGCCACGGTGGCTACAAAAGTGGGCCAGGCCTCATGCATTCTTATCATGGCCCGGTACTGGGTCTGGCCTGACCCATTAATAGTTGGGCCGGGTAGCGGGCTGGCCGGGTCCAAGCCCTGGTAGTTAACAGCACAAAATTGTCGGGTCGGTCTGGCATAGCCCGATGCCCAGGCCTAGTCCAGCATGCATCTAGTGTTTCTCTTTTTATTTAAAAAACAAGAATGTGGGCCCCTATGTGGGTGGCTATATATATATATATATATCTATATATATATATATATATAGATATATATATATATATATATCTATATATATATATATATATAGATATATATATATATATATTATATATATATATATATATATAGATATATATATATATATATATCTATATATATATATATATAGATATATATATATATATATATCTATATATATATATATATATATATATATATATATACTAATAATAGATGACAAAAGTGTCTTATCACTTTTTTATCTTTGTTGTTCTCCCAACCACCGTCATGAAAATGATCAATTTCTATTCACCTGGAGGCCGCAAAACCAGTTTTCTCTGCAATCTAAACTTATAGACATGATTTTAAATTTGGTAAGAAACAAACACACACACACACAGATATATATATATATATATATATTAAGTTAGTCATATTTTGGATGTTAATAATGTTTTTAATAATCTAAAAATGAATGGCTCTTTTAACATCAAAATTTTGAACATTGTAGAAAAGAACAATTTTTTCATGAAAATAACTTGAACCAAAACATTATTTTTAGAAATTTAGTATTAATTATATACATATTATGAGGTTCACATTTTATTTAAAATATCTTTTAATATAAATTTGAAAGCTATGGCTTAACATTATGCGAATCTTAACATTATGAGAAAGGTTAAGATATGGCTGTTGGATTCAATATGCATTTTTGCATCAGAGTCCAATATGAACTTTATGCTAAATAAATTTGGATTGCAGATCATATATGTAAAATATTTTTACATAATAAAATCAATGAAATAAAAGATTAACAAGAAATCTGACAAGTCCGAAAGGGTGAACTCTAGGGGATGTTGAAGGCTTGGCTTTGGGGATTTTTCTACCAGATTTATTTAGGAGCAAGTAAATTAAGAAATTGAATTTTTTCTTTAACACAACCTATAAAAAATGTGCCGATGAGTATTTTTCTCATGTATTTTATTATTATAACAGATCACGCCACGATTGATGGGAATTAAAGTTAATGTGAATGAACAAAATATAATGAAATGGAGAGAGAAAAGAAGCAGCAATATGAACGTAGCTAGTCTGGAAGAGAAGAAGAATACAGTGTAAGGAATTGACGAAACAGCATGAAAGGACTGAATCCAATGAGTAACAACTGACAGATTGAGGGCTGAATTTCTTGAGCCATCAAGGGCTGAATTTCTTCAGCCGTCAAGGGCCGAATTTCTTCTGTTACTTGATTACTTCAGCAATCTACAACTCGCAAGAGGATAATGTGGTGTGGTGGTGATCAAACCGACCCACCTGCTCAATCAGAATTTTATGTGCAGTTTTTTTCCTATTTTCTTCACATCCTTCTGAAAATTGCTTCTCTTCCTCTGCCCTTCAATCTACCAAGAAACTGGGAGTGGGGTTGCAGGAGATGGGGGAGGTAATAGATGCTCTTGTGCAAACAGCCATTTCTACTGCAACCAATTTGTTGAAAGAGATGTAAGACTACATCTTGAATGCCAAAGACGATCTGAAGAAGCGCCAAAGGATCCTGAAAATCTTCCAAAAGGCCATCAAGGATGCTGATCGAGTCCTTTTTCAGGAAGGAGTGCGACAGAGAACTAGAGCTTGAGCTCAAGGATGTTGTTTATGATGCCGAGGACATCATCAAAGGATATTGTAGCAAAATTGAGGCCAGCAAGAGGGATCAGGTACGGAAGCGATCATTGACCACAGCACTCTCTTCCTATTACGAAGATGTTTCTTTTCGTTACCAACTTGGTAACAAAATCAAGAAAATCAATGAAAGGCTTGATAAAATAAAGAAAGATTGGGACATGGTGGATAGGCTCAAAACAACACCAAAAGGGGGTGGTAAGAACACTGTTCAATGTGAACATGTCAACCCCAAAGAGGCAACCCATCACATAGGTATACAACTGCCCATAGGCAGGGGGAATGATAAAAAGGTGTTAGTAGAAATGCTCGTCAAATGACTTTTGTAGTAAGACTATGAAGGGTGGTGCTTCTATTATCTCCATTGTTGGAAAGGGAGGGATCAGTAAAATGACTCTTGCAAACACGGTATTTAATGAAGTTGAACAACGGTTCATGGAACACAGGTGGTGGGTTTGTGTTTCGTAAAGGCCAAACCATAAGGATTTGGTGCGGCAGATACTAAGGGAAGTGTGCAAGAGTTCTGCAGAAAACACTGATTGTTCCTTGACTGACTTATGCACACAATTACTGAACGAGCTCTCAAAGGAAAAAAATTTGTTGGTCCTAGATGATGTAGGGGAAGTAAAATGGTGGGACGAAGAGATAGGGGGAACATTGATGCCGAGTGCCATCGGGAGCAAAATTTTGATTACCAGTAGAAAGAAATATGTGTCGGAGGGGATGGGTGCTTTTTATATGCATGAATTACAAGAATTTAGTTTCCACCAAAGTTGGTACTTGTTTGTGAAGGAGGTTTTAAGAGAAGGCCAAATAGAAGAAGATTCGGTGATGCATAAGATCAAATTTGTTGGAGATGGAATAGTAAAGAAGTGTGGTGGGTTGCCACTTGTTATTAAGATGGTGGAGTCCATGATGCACACCAAGAAAATGAGTAGGGAGGACTGGAAGTCCCTCGTGGATAGTAAGATATGGGAATGGAAGACTCCTGCAGCCTCATCATCGTCCACTGAAATAGGTGGTGATATTCTTCCTGGTCTCTTGCTGAGCTACGATAACTTGCCATATTATTTGAAGAGTTGTTTTGTGTATTGCTGCATTTATCCAAAGGATTATGAGATTGAAAGGGAGACATTGACCATGCAATGGGTGGCTCATGGATTGATTGAGGAAGGCATAGATGTTGAAGCGACAGCAAACCAATACATTGAAGATTGGATGAGGCAGTGTTTGATTGAAGAAATTGATTTGAAGAGCATCAAATTGCATCACATTTTGCATGACCATGCCTTATATATAGGTGTAAGGGAATATGGCCATGCCTCTACTACTGAGCACACCCGCCATCTGTCATTACTTGGTGTACACGATGCAGAGGCACACAAGCATAATACCTTGGAAACACCAAATAAGGTGTGCACATTGTTGGCTTATTCCAATTCTTACTTGCAGGTTTATATTGAACACTTGACCAATTTCAAGTGGTTGAGGGTGTTGTCATTGAGGGGATGCGAATTCGATGAGCTGCCACAGTCCATTGAATATCTTTCACTTATTAATATCTCGATCTAAGCAATTCTAAAGTGAGATGGTTGCCCAGTTCAATCTGCCGACTCTGTAACTTGCAAACATTGGATTTAAATTATAGCAAAATTGAAGAGTTGCGCAAGGAAATGGGCGAACTCTGCAACTTGAGGTGTCTTGGGCTGAAATGGACATCAGAATTGAAATTTATAGCGGAAGGCTTGGGGAAGCATACCAATTTACGGATGACAAAGGGGACACAAGGGTTGGAGGGGACAAGAAAAGCAATTGATTGTGCAAAAAATGCACAATTGCTTAAGGAGAAGCATGGCATAATTAGTTTGGAATTCTACTTTGGAATTACTGGAGGTGTTTCTGAACAGCGTGGTACTTCTGAACAGAGTAATGAGAAATAGGGTGGGGCTTCTGAACTGAGTGGTGCGCTGGAGGCATTGGAACCTCCACTTGGGCTGGAGTGCTTGGAGATAGGTGATTATAAGGGAAAGATGCCAGCTTGGCATTTGAATACTGAGTATACCAAGCTACATTCGCTAAAGCTAGAAAGATGCCAATTTTGAGAAAAACTAATAAGCATTACCCCGGTTGAAAGTACTAAATGTAATCAATTGCCCCGCACTATGTGAAATAGCTAGCATGCCAGCCTTGGAGTCGTGGAAGGTGGAGGAATGGTGCAGCCTAGAGCAATTACCTCATCACATGCCTGCTTTCAAGTCGTTGAAGGTGGAGGAATGCTGCAGCCTAGAGCAATTACCTCATCGACCTAATAGCTTGAAGGCTCTTGTTAACGTTCCTTTACTTGAGGAGTTGATGGTGGAAGGTTTGCCCAACTGGGAAGGGTGGCCAGCAGATGGATTAGGGGAAACAACATTGACTTCTATGCCAAGGTTAAGAGAGGCGAATTTTATGAATTGTCCAAAGGTGCAGACAGAAGGCTTGCTTGATGCACTATTTGAGCTGGCGGGCATGACGGTCAAGTGACTCAGCTCCAAAGTTTGTCAGTATGTTGTTGCCTAAGTGCGAGATTGGGATGGAAATTCCTTGAGCAACTGCCAAACCTCATTGAGTTAAGGTTGGATCCAGACTCAGCAGTACTACTGCCATCTCCATTGCCATCGGAGGTATCAACATTTCTACCCTCCCTCAAGTCTCTGTCTTTGAGTGACACGAATGTTGATGAGGTCTAATTGGGAAGGGTGCCTCAGTGGTTGTGGGGTCTCTCCCAACTGGAGACATTGTACCTAAACTATTTCTATGAGGACATCAGATTGGGAGGCCACTGGCAATGCCTCCCAAAACTGAGATACCTAGAGCTTCAATACTTCCACAAACTGAAGTCTCTGGTGGACATTACTACCCACCAAAATGAAAATGATGCAGTAGCAACAACATGTCCCACGGATGCAAACGAACAGATCGCCTGCCTCTCAAAGCTTGAAAAGTTGGTAATTTACTTTTGTCCAGCACTCCATCTGCCGCAGGAACTCAGAGACCATCTTGGGGAAAGGTTATCCATCCTAGGCTAAAGTGGTTGAGGTGCTGTTATATCATGTTACGGAACCTTTTCTGTTTCGTAGGCTGAAGCCTTCAGTATTTACATATGTCCTGCACTTGATCTGCCACAGGAGTAAGATGCCATCTTGGAGGAAAGGTAACAATTATCCGATATGTTTTAATATTTAAAATCGGTGACAGACTGTAACTATATTTTTTTTTGGGTCAAGTATGAATCTTTTGCATTTCGTCGGCTCTTTTTCTCTCCCTTGTTTGATTTAAGTCTTGTACATTTTTTATGTCTTGTTTTCCAACTGCAAAAGTAGAGTGAATATATAAAAATCAATAGATATCAACTGCTTTCAGCAAACATGACAGAAGTCAATATTACTTGGTCATGTTGGTGTGATTTCACTGAGAACATCAGCTTGGGAGGCCACAGGAAATGCCTCCCGAAACTGAGAAAGCCAGTTCTTTTTTACTTCCCCAATGTCAAGTCTTCTGGTGGGCGCAGCAAATAGTGTTACTCCTCAACAAAATGATGCAGTAGCAACCACATTTCTCACGGATAAACAGGAACAGATCGCCTTCTTCTAGAAGCTTCAATGGTTGAGCAGCTAAGAGACCATCTTGGAGAAAGGTTTACAATTACTAAAATGTTTTAGTGAGTAAAAAATCGGTGACAGATTGAAACTATTTTTTTGTTAAACGTGATTTAGGACTTGCAAAATTCGGCTCTCTTCTTTCCTTCCCTTGCTTGATTTAGGACTTGCAAAATTTTTATGCCATGTTTTCCATTATCTCATTCACCCACCACACATTTGGTCTATTAGTTCTTAGCCGATCCAACCACCATTTAATTTTTATCCATCCACATAATATTTTTCTTCCTTTATTTTTCTTGACTGTCACATCATGATAGAATGGATAGTCTTAGTATATATATATAGAGAGAGAGAGTTCCAAATCTGATGGATCCATATCCAAAACCTGTAAGGTTGTTAGCAGAGATGCTCACTTCCTATTGTATAGCTGAGTCCTCCACCTAAGGCTAATATTGGCAAATATTAAAATCTCTAAGTAAGGGGGCTTGTATTCTTAACTCTTGAGAAGATGCACTAGCCAGTACTCTATACATTCCTTCACAATCATTTATAGCTCATGCATTTTAAAATTTCCTTTTAATTCAGGGGGATATATTGAAGTATTAACATTTTAAATCGTTTGCAATGTGTAAGGTTCTAAGAAATCACACCAACATGTCCATATTAAGCTTTTTGGCATCGCTTGTTTTATAATTCTTGAATCAAAATTTCAGAATTTTGATTTTATCATATGGGTAGAATATGAGTCGAGAATCTTAAAAGTTTTTCTTCTCTCTTGGCACATGTTATGATGATTTTAATACACCAATTCCAGAATTTTAGTTCTTGCTCTATCAAACACATAATTTTCAATTTTAAAATCAAAGTTCCAGACTATCAAAGGGAAACTAGAATTGGAAATTTCATTCCAATTCTAGTTGAAGGTAAAATTTTCCGACTTTTACAATCCAAATACAGTTTTTATATTTATGTTCAAATCCAAATCCGAGTCCAATCAAATATTTAATGTATATCTGAATCCAAATACGAATGGATGTCATTTCTTCAATCCATATCCCAACTACTATTTTTTTGGAATTTTTAATATGAAATCTAAGGGTATCAAACAAAACCTGAAAACAAAAATATTAATTAACATAAAAAGGATTTGCTCAACATTCACTTCTGTCTTAGAATTTAGATGTTCCTCGCTTTTTCTACAATCACATATGTCCTACGACCACATAAAATTTTGTAAGATAAATCGGGTCCAACTAATCGACTAGGATCCGATCTGTTTGTTCATGGGCCCCAAGTGAATTTTTGCACCTACACGTGGGAAGGCAACGAGGGCGTTCTTTCACATCCAACTGCTTTTCTCTCCCCCTCTTTTGCCGTTACTCACGGATTCCACATAAGTAAATTACCCTTAACAGTACGGATGTATAACATTATTGCCATTTTCATGGCAGGTTAAGTTTTTTTATTCCGCGCAAAATTTTTTTAATCTAATTTATGGTAGACTGTTCAAAATGCTTCTATAAAATTAGTCGAAGTCGCACGGAAATACTTAAGAAATTAATGTCATTTACGTCATATATAATAATTAACTTGACCAACAACATTTTATTAAAAAAACATATAAACACTTGCAGTTGACTTAAATCATCCTAAACTTTGTTTAATTTATTTATTTGTTTAAGAGAGAGAAAATAGTTTCGTTATATATTATATTTTTCAACATGTCCTTGTCCAAATGAGTTTGTGTTCGAAAAGTTTCCTATGTATTCCTGTGAGTTGTTGAAATTCTTTATATAAGAAAAAAGGAAATGTATGTCCTTAGTAACGAATTTTAAAATTAGGGTAAAAAGAAAAGTAAAAAAGGTCAAGAAGTGTTTGTTTATAAAAGTACTTGTACACATTGATAGAAATTTTAGAAAGGCCAAACGTATTTAAGGTAACCGCATTTAAAAGCTACAAGTGGTTATCATTTTAATTTAGAGGAGAAGGGATGTACAATTTTTTGCCTTGGCTATACTGTACTACAGGCACATGCAACGTATCTTTATTTTTTTCTCATTAGCTCAAAGCACCTTATTCTTTAAGGATGACGAATCTTTTCGAGACTAAAGAAGGGTACTTCTTTTTTGAGGATGAATAATCTCTAGTTAAGGGTAGACCTAAGGTTGTTGATGGATCCAATATCTGACTGCATTAGACATGGAAACAGAAAAGAAAAAAAAAATTGACATCCGATTAAGAAATTGGATGTATTTGGATTTTAAAAATGCCACTAGATCAGATTTGGATTTGAATTTATATGCAAATCTAAAAAAAATTAAAAACTTTAAAAATTTATATGTAAATGTAAAAAATTCAACTTTAATGCATATATATATATATATATATATATATATATATATATATATATATATATATATATATATATATATATTTCAGCCCCTCTTAAAATTTTGAAACTATATTTGGCCCTAGCGACAAAAAAAGTCCGGCTTTCACATTTCAAAATATGGTCTGGATTTCATTGTATAATTGAAGGTTGGATTCCAACTTCGATCATGTTAAAGTAAAAGCTAGATATCTGATTAGATCCAGACTGTAAAATTAAAATTTGCAATCACATAAACTTGTCTTCCATTAGCATTCAAATCTTAATTTTGAATCTAAGTATTTGAACTTCTAATAAATCGAATATGATAACACTGTAAATTTGGTTTGAATATGATAACACTCACACAAAGAAGGGGATAGAATGGAATTGCTTTTAGAAAGACATAAAAGACATCCCCATCTTCTCTCCAACTTGTGGCATTGTTTATTTGTGTTTATGAAGAGAGACAGGGGGAGGGAGATGCTATCTGCAGATAAATAGTCCGACATCAAGGAAGAAAAGTAGTTGTGGGGGTCTTGTAAGAGGAGCACCAATCTGCCCAGTAGTCGAGGACACTTGGCACTTGAGGCAAATATTCCACCCAAGTATTTCTTGCTTCTTCTTCTTGCTTCTTTAGCTAGTTTTATTCAGTCAGTGGCCTCCTTGTTAGTATCAGTTGTTCCACGTCAAAATTAAAACTTAAATTTGTGTGGAACCAGCAAGAAATCCGAGCATGCATGTCTACCTTCTCTAGAGTCCCTCACCATCATGCCGTAAGGCAGCTCACTCATTCTGCTATGGAGACTGATCATATCTGCCAACGTTATTTTTGCATGTTACGGGGTTTCACATCCATTGGAATCTGGTATCCATCGGACCCAGTTACAAAACTGTACCAAATCCGAATTCAATTAAGAATCAGAATTGTTTGACTTCTTCACCTTTTGGAGTTTCCTTTTAAGAACTCTCTTCTGTTTTTGACATCTCATTCTAACAGGAATGTTTGGGTTCCAAGGAACACATTGTTCATATATGAAACACCCTTTAAAGTGTGCATAAATTTTTGTTGTTATTCTTCTTGTACACTTCGAGGCCTCCTCCCTGGCACGATTCTATTGGAAGTTCATAACTTTTTTCATGTATATCTTTGGATCAATGCCTTTAAAGCAAAATTATTGGAATCAAATGGAAGTTAACCTATCCAACCCAAATCGCTGTTAAGCCAAATTTTTGGCTGAGCTGGAGGTTAATAACCACACTACCTAGAAGAGACCCAAGGGCCCCTCATACCTTTCAGCTTAAGTGTCGCGAACTCACATTTAATTGTTAATATATGTTTTTGGTATTATCATTTCAAAAAAGGTAACTTTTATATAGTGTTTTGCCGATTCACAGTTGAATCAATTGAATTGTTAAAATAGCCAATTTTACTGAATTGACCAGCTTGATTGATTTGATTCCATGTAAGTATGTTTTTTGCAATAGCAGTATTTAAAAAAATATAAACTAAACCCTCACAAGATGGTTTCCACAACCATAAATGTTTACTACCCATGAATGTTTTTTTAGAAAATCATCAGACAGCGTAAAGATACAAGCGTAACCGACATTTCATCCAATTATATTAAACAAGAGCTAATAACAATCCAATTTCCAAAAGAGTTCATTTTCCTTAATATTTCTGGAACTTGCAATAATTTAGTTAACATCTGTTTAAAAAATTGGTTGTATTTGGTTTTATAAAATGTCACTCTCACAATTGTGGATTTGAATTCAATTTAATAAATGTTCAATCAATTTGGATAAGGGTTTAGGTTCAATTTCAGACAAATATCCTTGTATATTTAATATACAAACAATTTGAAAGATGGCCAGTCCTTCACATGTCAAAATATGGTCAGAATTTGATTGCATAATTAAAGGATGGATTCAGACTTGGGTCATGTCAAAATGAAAATTAGATATCGGATCAGATCTGGACTATAAATTCAAAAATTTGATTCACGCAAACTTTTCTTTCATTAACACTCAAATCTTAAATCAAATCTAAATATGTGAACTTCTGATATATAGAATAGGGTAATGCCATGCATTCAGTTTGAATCTGATCCGATGGGGTATCATTCTTTCGCCGGCCATGCGCCACGCAAGGTTGGGGAGAGAATGGAACTGCTTTTAGAAAGATACAAATGGCACCACATGTTCTCTTCAGTTTGTCGCATTGACAATTTATCCTTGTGAAGAGAGAGAGGGAGAAATGGGGGGGGGGTGGGAGAAACCCCTTGTTTTCATGGTTTTACCATAGAATTTCTTCTCATTGGTGTGCAACTCTGTGATTAAGTGGAAATTTTTAAGTTGTTTGCTCATTTTACACCACTAAAAAGAATATCTTGGTACTACAGGACAATCATACCCCAGTTTCCATCACAAGTAAACCAATTTTCCTTTCAACTCGAGGTAACAAGTTTTTCTTTGGTGTCGTACACGATTAAACGAGTTGATGTGAACAAGTTTTAAAAAACAAGTTACGCCATAAACGATTTAAGCAAGTTAAGGGAGTCAAGCTCGAGCTTGATGTTGTATAATCAAGTCGAGCTCAAGAGGGACAAGCTTGGGCTCGACGCATGTGCAGCCCTACTTGGTGATGCAACGTCGTTGCTACGAGTTTAGCCATCCCAAACATTTTTATTAACAATATAACAGATAACAAAATACAAGATACCTGAGCTAGAACAAACCAAAAAAGAAGAGACATAAACCTCAAATACAAAGATAGAAACTACAACTAACGAATAAGAAGATAGGCATAAAACCAACCTCACTGTACAAAAGGATTACAGCCTCGTTGCAATTGATTGTTGACAGCAAATACATCATTTACAAAAAGCCATTTTATGCACACCATCTCACCACATACAGATCAACCGCAACACCATGTAGTAAGGAGGAAAGATCACCTGTTGATGTTCCCACTTTAAATCGGCTATCATATCCTTTAAATCATTGCAGACTCTCCATTTGAGACCACTCATAATCAAATTGGCATGATGCATAATAGAATTTCTTTGTTTCCATATGTTCCAAAAGAGTACATGTAAGCATAAACATAGCGTATTGTAACCCATTTATTTGAAAGACCATTTGAACCACCATGAGATAACTTCTTGAATAGAGTTATGCACTTCTAAACATGACCCCTCCCCCTCATATTTTGGGAAAAATCAGATACTTATATTTTTAAATTTTTATAATTGGGCTATGTAAAAAATTTGAAAAATATTGTTCAGTACTTGTATATTTTTTGCAATACTATTCTACCCTTCCCAAAAAAATTGCTGGCTTCACCCTTGTATCTAGGGTCTTCTGTTTTTTATTTCAAGTCCATTTCATCTCAAGTTAATGAAATTATGAGTACCCCATTCCTCACACGAAATTTTCACCTTTACTGTAACCCAAACACCGCTAAATTAAGTAACAAACCTCTTCTCATCCCCAAAAGGCAGCTTTCCATATCCAAGAAAAATAGGCATTACTTTACAATGTTCACAAGCTCCCATTCAAGTATTGGTGTGACCAAAAGAGTACATAAGGAGTTGGTGACGTCAAGAAGGCCAAGACCACCTTCTTGTATCAGAGCAAGCAGACTTCCAACTAATTAAGTGACGTTTCCTAATATGATGAGAATCCCCCCAAATAAAATGACAATTTCTTCTCTACAAAGTTCAGTACAAGAAGTGGAAGTCTAAATGCTCTCACCCAATAACCGACCACTTGCTGTAGAACATGCTTCTCATATAAGTAGTGGATGGTCCACCCTTCTACAAAGCTTCTCACATAAGTCAGGGGTGAGAGTACAACAATAATGGAACCCAAATAAGTAAGGGGAAGTTTAGACAACTGTCAATCAAATCAGTTTGCAATCACCATTGTGTTGTCAAAAACATTAAAATGAATACAAAAATGAAATGAATTTATAGTCAAACCTGGTTTGGAAGTGAAATCAGTAAAGCTGTGTTTAAACAAGAAGTGGATTTTCACAACAGCTCAAAAATAAAAGGATGTCATTTGCAGAGAAGAAGCGCCCCAGGTAAGAAGTAAATTGAGAAAGTCATTTTAGGGGCTTGCTGCCCTGTAAAACTCACCATGGAGGTTTTCAGATAAACTTCCACAACACAACAATAATAAACAAAAGTGGAGAGAGTGTGCATTTGTCATCGGCCTCCATAGCAACAAAAAGTGTTTCCTCCCTTTTTAAAGGTGACAACTAAGGAAGCAGTAGAAACATAAGTCATAAATTTTCCTCATCCTATCTTCATAGGATCCCAAAAAAGAAAGACCAAAGTGCCGGAAAGACCATCTCACTTTGCCATAAACTTTTGGAATATTTAATTTGAGGAGAAAAAAATTGTTCTATATGCCCTTATCCAGCTGTTGACTGCTTCAAGTGCAAGGTGCATGGTTGGTGAATAAATCTACTGGAGAGATCAAATGCCCTTGTTCTGAGCCAATAATTGTGCTAAGACAATCTTCATTCTCTCAGCCGTCAACTTAGCAACTAGTTTATAGATCAAATTGCATAATGATGTAGGTCAAGACTTTTATATCCATAATGACATGAAATTAAAAATCAATATCATATGTGTTGCATTTACCCACCTTACAAGCTTGTTTGTGATGAAGAAATTTCTCACCCCTAGTGCTGCATATTTTGCATCTCAAAATTTCTTTTGGTTCACCAATGGTTATTTGTTCTACAAAGTGGAAAAGGGTCCACTGGCCATCAGTATGAGGCTTAGTTTTTTCTGGCGAGTTGTTCATTCTTGGTGATTTCCACATTCATTTAAGCATTATTCTCCACTTAAATGCAGTGTGGGGCATGGTAAATATTTTATATTGTTTTAGAAATTTTAAATTTTATAAA
>NC_045143.1:21468760-21531200 GCF_008831285.2 Nymphaea colorata
GCCCATGTGTTCATTCATTGGTCTTTCGTGAGATCCATCAGGAAAGTCATCGGTTGCAAGTTTAATGTAATGGTGAAATTTGGAAATCTACGATAGTCCTTATGAGTCCTGGTGCTGGGCATTAAATTTACCTAGAAGGGGATGGTGTTTATGCTTTCCAAAGGTTATCTGGGAGCTCTGGCTATGAAGGAATAAAAGAGTCTATGATGGGGATGTAGCGCAGAAATATGTTCAATGCAAACCTTTGTGGGAAGATTGTTAAAGAATTGATGATAAATGCGTGTTGGGGGTGGCGAGTACACTCTGCCTGCAGTCTGATCATACACTCTGGCATTCATCATGATCCTTAGCTATCATTTGATGGTTTCAGTCTGATCATACACTCTGCCTGCAGATGGATTGGAGACTCTCATAAGGTAGGATACTGGGTGAAAAAGGGTGGATGCGGGGTTTTTGATTCTGGAGTTTAGAGGGTGCAGGCTGCAACCGTTACACATCGCAGCCTCCTCTTGAGCCCCCTGTCTTAAAATATGTTACAAATCCCTCCACCGAGTGTCTCTTCAACCATTCACCTCGACTGGCACCATCATCAGCCATCATTGAGGAGTTAAGGTACGTATTCAATTTCCTTAGCTAGGGAGACCCTTCTCAAACCTCTTAGCCTCTTCACCTCTCATAACCAACCCTTTCCACTTCACGCAAGCGTTAATATACCTCCACCTCATGCAACTCCTCCTCCTCGTCATTACTAGCTTCACCCATCAATAGTGACCACTGCCCTCGCATGTCTCTTGACTTAAACCCCTTAGCCTAACTGATCCTAATCATTAGTGTCATCTTCTCTCGTGTAACTCTCCACCCTCCCTCGCACAACCCTTCACCTATCTCTAAGTCATAACCGACCCTCTTAGCAATTAACCTCCCTTTCACGTCTAGACCAAGCCCACTCCACTACCAAACCACTTCCAACTAGATCTAACCCGCTTCACCTAAACCAAGCCTACCTAAACCTATGCCAAGCTCACCTCCTTGTTCGAGCTCGGCTTGTCCCCTTGGAGTCTAACTAGTTAGGTTCCCTCTCCAAAGATTGGTCGTGTGCATCTCAGTTCACCACCTCCACTTCATCGGGCAACCTCTTCTTGCAGCCTCCTCCATTGCTGCACCCTTCCACCGAACATAGTCATAAGCACCAAGGCGACCTCGGCCAGGCGGCCGAGCCCCTGCCTCCATCCGAGCACTCCTCCATCATGTTGCTGTCTATCTTGGCCATCTGAGGGCTGCAGCAACCACACTCCATCCATCAAGTGTAGCAAGGCAGCCCCAGTGCCGTCCCCTTCCATTGCCAGGACGTTGTATATATATATTAATAGATATGTGTATGTATGAATATAACACATATATGCAGACATATGGACGTAGAGGTTCATACTATATATATCTGCATATTAATATTATTTTATACATATATTTATATATGTACATACATATATATATGTATACATGTGCATATAATATACAAATATGTACATATAATGTATGTACATACAACATATATGCATATATATATATAAATACATAACATATATATAATATATTATATAATAATATATGTATGCATAATATATACATTTGTACGTGTGCATTGACACATATGTATATATATTATACATATGTATAATTATTTATATACAGATAATATAGCATATATGTATGTATATTATACGTATGTATAATTATTTATGTACAGATATATAGCATATATGTATTTATATGTATATATATTATACATATGTATAATTATTTATATACAGATATATAGCATACATGTATGTATATTATATATATGTACAATGTACAAACTTTATAAATATCTATGTGTATGTGCACTATGCAAAGATTATGTTGTTTGTAGGCCTTGCGTCTTAAAGTTCATAGATCTCAAATCAAATTTTATCCCTTCCAACTTGAGATCAATGATATGTAGATATATATTACATACATGTATTAATATCTATATAATAATATGTATGATGTATATTACCATATATATGTTATGTATGCATTGTACATATTATATATATTATATTATACATGTGTGTACGCATATTGCAGAACACTATATGTACATAATATATACATTTGTACGAATATATATTAGCATATATGTATATATATTATACGTATGTATAAATATTTATGTATAGATATATGGCGTATATGTATATATATTATATATATGTACAATGTACAAACTTTATAAATATATATGTGTATGTGCACTATGCAAAGATTATGTTGTTTGTAGGGCTTGCATCTTAAAGTTCATAGATATCAGATCAAATCTCAACCCTTCTAACTTTAGATCAATGCATTTAAAAGATAGTGGTGATCATAAGGTGGTGTTTGGCGGCACTTCAAACTGGAATTAGAATGAAAACTCTAGTTCTAGTTTCATTTTTAATTTGATATTCTAGAGTTTTGAGTCTAATTTTGCAAATGATGTTTTTGACAAAATCACAATTTAAAGTTTAAAATTCATGAAATAAAACCATGTTGACATGTGCTCAAAGAAAACGAATAAATTATAAATTTCAGGAATCATAATTCCACCCCTCAGAATAGAATCACGATTCCTAAATTTTGATTCAAGAATGAAACTATAATCTAAAACATAAAATCTTTGTTTGAGGATTCAATTCCCATTTCCTCGAAAAAAGAAAATTTTATTTAAATAATTATGCAATTCCAGCCTTTTTCAAAACAGTAGATTTAAGCTAAATTCTTTGTTAAACCAGATACAATCGAGAGAGATCCAAAAACTGACCGCCATCTAGACACATCTCTCTAATAACATGGCCCCTCCTGATTGGAAGGGTCATTTCCCATATCCCATCCTTGTTATGAGATAAACAACTCATAAGTTTGATCTATATCAAATGCAAATAGAGAATCTTTCTATGGTTTACCACACTGGACCCACTAAAAAAATATTTTGAGTCCACTGGACCACAACAGATGGAAATTAACGTGAGAGTGCAAGAAGCAAAATCCAACAATAACCCAAAAAAAAAATCGTTCTTCCACCAGAAAAATAACATTATAGGCTAAGTGCACTCATGCAGCGGTATATAAGCTAATAGAATATGAATGGTATTATATGAAGACAAAGTCAATTTTTTTCTTTTATTTTTGTTGTACCTTTGCCCACTTGGTTGTGGTTCAGCCTACCACCTTTAGATGCCTCGTATTTCTTTTCCTCTTAAAATCCAATCAAGTTATCAAGAAAAATTGATAGTGGCCCCTTCTTTTTTTCTCCAGACAGTCATTAATTTTTTAAGAAATTATTTGTTAAAATTTTAAGGTTGTCTCAACATTAATTATTTTTCTCGCTTTAAAACGTCAAAAAATAAAATGCCAATAATTTAAAAAATATGTCATAGTGTTATCGGAGAAATTATGGCTGTGGTGAGAATATAATGTATGTGATGGGTATTATATAGAATGTAAATCAAATTGTTGAAAGATCGGTGAGTCCTTCTGGTCTCTTATTCGTCTAATATGTAGTTCATAGCTAGAATATTTCTTCTTCGTCTAATAAATTTAAATTTGATTCCACAAAGTCAAGTAGCTAAATTGTATTTATTCCGTTTGTAATAATCTATATAAAATTGACCATTTGCAATTCATTATGTCCCCACATATAGAGAAAGCCCTAAGCGGTGTAGCGTAGTTGGTCGGATTGACTGGCCAACAAAGTTCACAGTATGGGTGCCATATTTTGAGGACTGCAAAAGATGGATGCATGACACTTTAGTTGACATATGTACAGCTCTCCATTGATGATCAGGTTAGAGGAAAAAAAAGAAGGGACTTCAGCCTTTTCAAGGTATTCATATAAACTAAAGCAAAAAGCATAGTTGTGAAATGAATTTAATCCAAACCATCCATTAGTTAAGAAAACACGGTAACAGGAGCATCATTTTCATTACGATAAACCAAGTGTATTTGTATAAACTAAAGCAAAAGAAAAAGTCAGTTGTAATATGAATTTAATCCATAATATCCACCAGTAAAAGAGACAAAATGACGAGAACATCATTTTTTTACGATAGACAAAGGGTATTCATAACTAAAGCAAAAAGAAGACAATTATGAAATGAATTTAATCCAAAGCATCCAGCAGTCAAAAAGATAGTGATAAGAGAATAATTTTATTTACATAGACCAAACATTATTAATTACATATTTTCAGGTTTATTCCCCTTTAAGAATTATTCTCATTTTCTAGGGAAACTTTCCAAGATACATATATATATTTTACTCATCCAGTGACATATGGATATGCTCATGTGCTGAAATCTATAAAATTTTAAAAAGAATATTGAAATCTGATCTGTGGATCAGATATTCTATAGGTATAATTAAAAAGCAAGCCGCCAACTAGGAACCTTCTATGGCACACCACAAAATATGTACACAAAGGTAACATTTTAACCGAACTTTCTAGTGTGTTCTGAAAGGTCATACATTTTTCAGGGTGAGCCAAATAGTTCAACCTCGTATCTGGGTAGGGCCAAACTGAACCGAAATAAAAAAAAATACATTGCACAACTAACAATTTTTTATTTTTCTAATGTAATTTTTTTTTTAAGTTAGTTAGGGTGGGGCCATGGCCTAGGCGGGCCCCCCTCCCTCCGCCCAGGTCTAGACGACAACTGAAGGCTTGAGCTCGCAAAAGGGAGAAAGATTCTTTAACTTCATGGAACAAGGCAAGAAAGCCTTGGATCATCCTGCGCACTTGCTTTAGAATTGTATTTAATTCGGTAAACCCACTTATTCCCCATGGGTTTTACATTTTTTAGAGTATGCACCAAATCTCATGTTTCATTCTCTTCTTGTGCCTTAATTTAAGCAGCATGGTGTCACACCAACATTGATGCTTAACGGCTTGACTAAAGGAGGATGGTTCCAAATCTTTAGAGATGACCACAAGAAGTGCTTTATGAGGTGTAGAGATATAAAGGAAATTATGACTATGTGCATACATGTGACAGAGAGAAAGAGAGAGAGAGAGAGAGATAGATAAAGAGAGAGAGAGTACTGAATTTAATTTATTAATGTATCCATTTTATTACATGATGATACATAGCATCATAAGTAGGATTCAGTTAATGGGCACCAAGATGGTTGATAGAGTGGGAAAAAGTGACACTGGTGATTTGCTTAGGTAGTCTGGATGGGCTCGCAATGAGGGAGTAGATATGGCCATGGACTCATGCTCCAAGACACCGATGCCATCTTCATAGTCGTACATGCACTGAGAGACCCTCGCAATGTGAGAGCCACGTTCATGAAGGAACGAGAGAAGGTGGTCTGTTGCTGCTGCTGCAGAGCAGAGAGAAGCTCCCTGTTCAGCCTCCTCCATGCATCCCTTGGCAAGTTTCTTATGTGCTGCCGTGCTTGCTCCTCCGCTAACCTTGCCTCATTCATATAAATCTGGACCGATCTAGGCAGGTTCCTCTCCCGAGTACAACCTTTGATCAAGTGTTCAACATATAAAGAGAAGATCATCAGCCAATCAAAACAGAAAAACAGAACAAAAACATTGTCAACTCGGAAGCTAATGCTAGTTAACCAGCACAAAATATGCTAACAGCTGATTTTGACAAGTTGTTATCATCATGACTAGTTGATGATGTTGGACTCACACAACAGCTGCTGGATTGCTTGTTCCTCAATGTTTTGGGAGAGGAAGAAGTAGGCAGGGAGAAGAATAGGGCCGTCATGGCTGCCCGGATGTTGCTCAGATATTCTCTAGCCTTGGTGTCTGTCGGGCATGGTGCCACCTTGCTTCAACCAAGTAAGATCTGCATACACCCATCCATCGCTCTCCTCATGTGTGAAGTGATATCATGGCCATGCCTCCTAAGAACAGCGTAGCTAATCTGGTTGGTTGTGTTGTAGACAGCCGCATAGAAGACCCTCAGTGACTGTGGCAGCTGCTCTACCGCCTGAAGATCCCACCTGCTATATACAATATACAGCACCCTCATTGGCTCCTAACGATGTGAGCAGAAACTAGAGACAGAGTTGCTCCCTTTAATTTACCAACCATAATCATCCTTTACCTCTCAACAACTTTCACAAAGGGTTCGAGCTCCTCAACAGACTGATGCTCGCCGAAGATGTCCTCAATGGTGGCCATCAAGTAGGAGACCCTGGCGAGTTGCATCCTGTACTGTGAGAACTGTGGCTCATGCATCTTCCCACCGCCATGAAGTAGCTCCCCACCAGCCTATCTCTGGAGAAGCAAATGTGATCGCCCAAGCCCAAGTCCCTCCACCACCTGCAAACACCCAAAACAAAGGACTCATGGTTGATTATTAGTGGACCCAACGATGCAAATCCAGCAACAATGTAACATACATGATATTCATTACTGATATACATATATACATAGAATGACATTAGTTGCTACATTATTATCAACTATTAACCAAGTTATTTAGGCAAAAGTGCAAGAATGAATTGTTACCCGGATAACTCCCTGAGCTCTCTTTGGTGGATTGTCTGCACCATGTGAAGTCGAGCCTAGTCAACTCATGCAGCACTTGGCTTCTGCCGTCCGTCCTCTCGAATGTCTCAATATACTCTCGGGCCTCGACCCTACAACCCTTCTGTGGAGCGGAACCTACAGACACGCTTACCTGTCGAGACATCCTCTGTCCATGCGGGTTGTCCTTGCTCTAAGATGCTCTGAAGAGAAGGCCATATCTTCTTCCAACACAGTTTCTCCTTCACAGGCTAGCTGTGATGCTTCATACAGGCTCAGCAACCCTCTCACATCCTCATGAAGATTCTCAGAGAACTGCCAGACTGTTCCCTAAATCTACTAAAGCACTCTAGAAATGCAAAAAGAAACTTTAATGGTTAGTGTAATTAACACATTGTAATAGACAGTCTAGATTAAAACTATTATTGAGTCAATATTTTGGAATTAACGCATGTGTATTTATATATATATGTATACCTGCAGAAACATTATAGCCATGTTGCCTCAGAATTCTGAACGAAGTGAAGAAGAGTAGAGGTCCTCAAATCCTCTAGTGCTCATGGATATGGCATCTAGCGGTCGCCTGATCTCACTCTCAAAGTGATAGGCTACACTTAAATGTTCGAGTGAATCGACGAGCTCCAATAGAGCCACTTGCTCAATTGTAGATGTTATAAGTTGTTGGACTTCTCTTCTCAATTCTTCAACTCTGGTCCTTTGTGTTTCATCTGCTTTCATTTTCATGTCTTTGAATTAGGATCACATCATATACCAAAATAAACAAAATAATAGTCAGATCAGAGGTATGGAAAATTACTGATGTTGCGCTGGTAATGGACTGGATGAAGTCATAGTTCCATGTACTTGGCTGGTATCTGGAAGGCCTCCTTTGAGCAGCAGACCTACCGCAGCCCTCAGCCCTTGGCTCACATCTCACAAGGGTGGTGCTCCATGGCTTGAACCCAGCCTTGTTATTAGGAGCAAGCTTGGGGGAAGTAACGAAAGGAGTGGAAAGGGAGGGAAGATGAGCAGCCATTAGAACAGTGTGTATTTGTTGTTGAATTCTGAATGCTTTCATTGCCTCTCGGATGACTAGCTCAGGATTGGTTTGCTAGTTTATATAGAACTGCATCCGAGTGTGCATTGCATGTCTATTATGGTTAGAGAATTTTAATTAGGTTCAATCTCTTAAATATGGTGTTTGCGTAAGCTATAAATGTTTAATGCTTTTTTCTTTGTATACAAATAGAAAGTATTAAACTATGACACCTGCCCAAGCCATAATTATTTGGTACTTTTATTTTATAGAAAGAATGCATTCTTTCTTCAAGTTTTCATATGCATTATAATCTGACACTTATTAGCTAAAGTTCGCCACTTAAAACCATTTTTATTAAAGACCATATTTATTTTTTACAAGTATTTGAGTAATTGCACCCCTTCACCTTTAAGTGGTGCAACTTGCCGTTTCAACAATATTATGAACATGGTTTGCTAGCTTATAAAGAGCAGCATCCAAGTGCATATTGCATGTCTATAATGGTTAGAGAATTTTAATAAAGTTCAATCTCCTAAAAATATGGTATTTGCGTAAGCTATAAATGTTTGATGCTTTTTTCTTTGTATATAAATAGAATGCATTAAACTATGACACTTGCCTAAGCCATATTATTTGGTACTTTATTTTATTTGCATATAGATAGAATGCATTCTTGCTTCACGTTTTTAATATGCATTATAATCCGACACTTATTAGCTATTGTTCACAACTTAAAACAATTTTTATCAAAGTCCATGTTTATTTTTTACACGTATTTGACTAATTGCACCCCTTCACTTTAAGTGGTGCAACTTGTCGTTTCAACAAAATTATGAACATGGTTTGCTAGCTTATAGGGACCCGCAATCGAGTGCACATTGTTTCAATGAAAATTTTAATGGGTTGGTGTTGGCAGCCGGCCCCACCAGCCGGCCCAACCAAGCCAGCATGTGTTTTGGCCATTGTTCCGAGAGAACATGTAAGGGAAAAGAGGAAAAAGAAAAGAATGATGAAAACATGTGGCAGACCCAACTATGTCACTACTTGTCATAGAAGCTGCCAAAGGAAAAAGAAGGGGAAGCAAGCTATTCAACAATTAGGGATGTCAATGGATCATAGTCAAATTGATTTACCTTCAGCCATATCTAAATCCAAATATGGAATCTATTTCACAAACTGAATTTGATTTCAATATAATTTTCATATTCATATCTAAATATGAATTTTGAACTGCATTTGACCTATTTTCAAAATGTAAGAACATTAGATATAGGATATTTGCTTAATAACAAATCTCATTCAAATCCACATCCAAATCCAACCGGATGTTTATGTATATCCGAAAATCTGATTGGAAGCCGATTATTACTGCTGAATTCAATCCTATTTTTAATAGATATATTTTCTTTTCATATCTGATTTCTTAGAAACTGATCGATTAGATTTTCTATCCAAAGCAGATATATAGGCATCCCTATGCGCAACTATGGATGCCAGTGGTTTGGATTCAGGAGGACTTGGGATTCAGATGTAGGCTCTACTTTTAAAACTAAATTTGGATCCAAGATGCATGTGATCCCAAATGTAGACATAATCGGGTTGGATCTCCGTAACACAAGTGAACTCAGGCCTGAATATGGCATAAAACATAAAGGAACACGTATTTGATTAGTAATGGCACAATGCTTTTTTACTAGCTACAGTTCAAAATCAGGTCCATAATCAGATGTGTCCAACCTTGAAAATGGTGGGGGAAATTTTTTATTTGTAAATTTTAATTATAAAAATATACTGAATTTTTTCTTCTTTTTTTTTCACTTTTCATTCTCAAAGAGCAACCCTCAGTCACGGGGACCAAAGGCTTTGAAAAACAAAATTATAGAGAGAGGTGTACTGGAGGCGGGGGCCTGGAGGGTTTGCATTTCTTCTTGGATTTAAAAAAATAAAAAAAGTTATTTTTAAATTTCAAATATTTTAGTTTATCCTGTATAAAATAAAATAAAGTAAATATATTTCTGGTTCTGTAAAAATTTAGAAACTATAGTTTGGTTCCTACAACAAAAAATTCCTAGCTTCATCTTTGAGATCTCTCAGCAACCCTCTACGTAAGGGTTAAAAAGAACTTTATGCCCTTTGTTCTATAGTTTTTACCAATTTAAAAAAAAAAAGGGCTTTGAAGTCTTTCCTTTTAGCCGAACAGAATAGAAACAAAGACGCTACAAGAATTATCACTTAATTGTGTCAAAGAAAACAAGCAGCTCATGCTGTAAAAGTCGTCACCTTCTTTTATAATGTGGTCATGAAAAAACTCATGGCCTTTCGTTACACAGCAGAAAGTTTCCGTTAAATTGTTACCTATGTGTGCATACTTTGTGGTGTGTCATATAAGGTTCCCAGTTGGCAGCTTGCTTTTTAATTATAACTATAGAATATTTGATCCACAAATCAGATTTCAAGAATCTTTTAAAATTTTATAGATTTCAACACTGGAGCATATCCGTATGTCACTGGACGTGTAAAATATTTATATGTATCTTGGAAAGTTTCCCTAGAAATTGAGAATAATTATTAAAAGGGGAATGAAGCTGAAAATATGTAATCAATAATGTTTGGTCTATAGTAAATAAAATCATTTCTTATCATTGTCTTTGTGACTGCTGGATGTTTGGTCAATTTTGTATAGGTTATTACAAACGGACATCAAATGCAATTTAGCTACTCTACCTTGTGAAATCAAGTTTAAATTTAGCTACTCAGGTTTTGTTGAAAAAGAAGAAATACTCTAGCTATAGGCCACATATTAGACAAATAAGAGACCATAAGGACTCACTGATCTCTCAACAATTTGATTTATGTTCTCATTCTGAGACATTCAATAATACCCACCATGTATCTTATATTCTCACTATAGCGATAATTTCCCTTATAACACTATGACATATTTTTTAAATTATTGGTATTTGATTTTTTTAATGCTTTAAAGCAAGAAAAATGATTAATGCTGAGACACCACAAAAATTTAAAACAAATAATTTCTTAAAAGAAATGAATGACTGTCTTGAAAAAAAAGAGGGGCCACTATCGATAGACATTAGGGAGTCAAAATCTGAAATTTTACACACTTATCAAGAAATCATCCAAAGTGAAGCTTTTCTCTCTTCTTTTTCTCTAACTTGTACAAAATGAAATTAAAAAAAGAAAGCCCAATTGAAAGGAAATAGGTCAAAAGACTAGTAACAAAACCTAACCCTGAGAACGTAATTGGTCTGGGCCAACTTTGCGTGGCTAGTGCCACTTGATCATGCCCTGTTGCTATTGTTAGAGAGACCTTTAACATCCCATTCGGAGCTCATAGTTCTGTCAAACAGAGTTTGTTGGAATAAAACAGCAAAATTGGATTAGTATGAGTCCTGGACATCATCAGCTTTGTCTCTTCATAATAGGGATGGCCAGCCTTAAGTTTGGCAAAGTCGATGGCATTCCCTCGTGGCACAAACAAGTTGTACTTCTAGTCAATGGTCAGATCACGCAACTTGGATGGGATAAATAAAATTTTGGATTTGGAAAAAAAAAATTCATGCTTCCAAATTTTTACATAATACAATGAGAGATCCGACAAATGTGAGAAAGAGGAAGTGTAGGTGATGTAGAAGTTTGTGGATTGGGAATTTTTCCGGATTTATTTAACACCAATCATGGACCATGTCAGCCTGCAGAGCACTACCTTCGTCTTCCTTCTCTTTTCATTTTCATAGAGTGAACAACAAGCCGATTTATTTCCATTTTTAAACATTTCTCTCAGTTCTTTTTTTTTTCTCGATGCCAACCTTATTCGCAACTCACTTTTCCATTTTCCACATATTATTATGAATGAAAAAGCAGGTGATATGTGGAAAATATTATCTTGGTTGGCACCATGTTTCCAAATCAAAAGAAAACTAAACTTAGATATGCATGATAAGCGGCTTTGTTTGTTTGAAAAATTTACTAATGTAGATTTGATTTTCATAGCCCATGTGAAAATTATTGATTGATAACTAGACAGCCGAGAGTTTTTATAACTAGGCTTTTTTCTATTGAATTATTGACTGTTGATCACAATATAATCAAGATTAGTGAATATTTGTGCCGTCGCCTTAAATTCCAAATTCTGGATGTATGAACACAAGTATGGCCCATTACTAGGAAGCCAATCCTGGTGATACATCAATGTACCAAAGACACCCATGATAGTGAGTATCATTTGCCAAATAATCTTATTGTAAGGATCTAGAGTGCGACAAAAGGAGGGGGAGCTGGCAGGAGCCATGCCCCTCCCCCCTCATGTTTTGGAAAAAAAAAATGATACTTACATTCTAAGAAATTTTTAAATTGGCCTATGTAAAAATTTTGAAAAATATTGTTTGGCCCTTGTATAATTTTTGCAAATACTGTTCAGCCCTTCCTAAAAAAATTGCTGGCTTCACCCTCAGATCTCGCGGTCTACTGTTCTTTATTTCATATCCATTTCATCTCAAGTTAATGAAATTATGAGTAACTCATGTCAGAACATCATCACAATCAATAAGAGAAGAAGAACTATAAGAAACTAGACTGACATAGAATATATATCTCTAGCAAGAAATTCTTGCTTGTGGGTAAGAACTGCCTCCACTGTAGCTTGCATGTGACTGTGTAATTTCATAAGATCATCTTGTTTGAGAAGAGGAGAGAGAGGGTCCCCTTGTCATCGACCTCTATGGCTACAAAAAGTGGTTCCCTCCCTTCTTAAAGGCAACAACAAACAAAGCAGTAGAAACACAAGTCATATTTTTCCTCACCCAATCCTCACAAAATCCCAAATAAGAAAGCCTAAAGTGCAAAAAGACAGTCTCGATTTGTTATAATCTTTTGAAACATCTAATTTGAGAAGAAAAAATTGTTCTATATGCCCTCATCCAAGCTGTTGACCACATCAAGAGCAAGATGCATGGATGGTGAACAAATCTACTGGGGAGATCAGAAGTACAACTAGTTTATAGATCACATTGCATAATGATATAAGTCAAGACTTTTGTATCCATAATGATATAGAATTAAGAACGAATATCATATGTGTTCCATTACAAGCTTGTTTGTGAGAAGAAATTTCTCACCGCCAGAGCCATATTGTTAGCATCCCAAAATTTCTTTTGGTTCACCAGTGAGAATTTGTTTTGCAGACTAGAAAAGGGGTCCACCAGCCATTGGTATGAGGCTTAGTTTTTCTGTGGCATTCTTCATTCTTGGTAGAGAGATTAAAAGAGAGGTAAAAGAAAGAGAGAGAAAGAAAGATTTTTAAAAAGGGAGAGAGAGAATTGATGGGATAGAGAAAAAGGAGAAATTTTAGAGAGAGAGATCTAAAAGAGAGAGAAATCACAGAGAGAGAGGGAGAAAAATAGTAGAGAGAAATAGTGAAATCCAAGAGAGATACATTAAAAAAAGAAAAAGGAGAGATTAAAAGAGAGGTAAAATAAAGAGAGAGAAAGAAAGAGATTTTAAAAAGGGAGAGCGAGAACTAAAGAGAGAGAGAGAGAGAAAAGAGAAATTTTAGAGAGAGAGATCTAAAAAGGGAGAGAAATCAGAGAGAGAGAAAGAGAAATAGGAGAGAGAAATAGAGAGATTAAAAGAGAGATTTTGCGTTTTTTAATTCTCTTTCCTGGATGGAAACTATGATTAACGAGTTTGGAAAATAATTTAAATATTATAACAACTTCATTACATTTGTTGTAGGTCAGAGAGAAGCTTAAGCTCATAAAGAAAGGTCTAAGCAAAGTCTCCAAAGCCTTTAATTTCAAGAGTTTGAAATGCTTTTGAAACTATAAAAAAAATCTTTGTATGCATGTGTAAATAGTAAAAAAGACATCCTATATAATCTTGGCAATTACGCCCCTCCCATCATTAGGTAAAAGATGAAGACTACATAATGAGGAAGAATTGTTTACTCTAGAAGAAGTGGATGAAGGAAGCTCCTCCCCTCATCCTCCTGTACTCAAATCCGTCGAAGGAGCATTTCTGAAGGAAAATCACTCCTTTGGGATTGCTAATATAATGACAAATAAATGGTTTATCAAGAGAAGAAGGATTCAAAGGTGGCTAAAGTAGTGGTCTAAAACTAACAGTAAGGTATGTATTAATCTTGAACCTGACAAGATAAAAGGTATCGATCTTGACTCTTACTTCCTCCCTTGATAATGAATGAGCATGTAAGTTTTTGTTGGCCACACTGCAATAAAAGCCTTACATTAAAACAGAAGATTTATGGATTTTGGATGAACGACAAAGCTATGTGATAGCTTCAATAGGATTTTTGGCGGAGCTTTCTTGATGTGGTTCAGTACCAAAGTGGTATAGTGTGTGTGTGTGTGTATTAATGACATTAGGGATGGGGTACAAAGCTTCAGACTTACGATCTCAACTGTTAACTACTAAAATACTCAAGATAATATCTAAAAGGTTAGATTGTTAAAGAAAAAAATGTTTTGAACATTGCGTTTCAATGTATATAATTGTCCACTTGGTTCAACCATCATCTTCTGGTCTCTTTCTCTCTCTCTCTCTCCCTCTCTCATATTACTTTATGCGAATCTCAACATTATGGGAAAGGTTAAGATATGGCTGTTGGATTCAATATTTATTTTTGCAACCGAGTCCAATATGAACTTTATGCTAAATAAATTTGGATTGCAGATCATATATGTAAATTATTTTTACATAATAAAATCAATGAAATAAAATATTAAGAAGAAATCTGGCAAGTCCGAAAGGGGGAACTCTAGGGAATGTAGAAGGCTTGGCCTTGGGGATTTTTCTACCATATTTATTAAGGAGCAAGTAAATTAATTGAATTTCTTGTTTAACACAACCTATAAAAAATGTGCCGATGAGTATTTTTCTCATGTATTTAGTATTATAACAGATCACGCCACGATTGATGGGAATTAAAGTTAAAGTGAATGAAGAAAATATAATGAATTGGAGAGAGAAAAGAAGCAGCAATATGAACGTAGCTAGTCTGGAAGAGAAGAAGAATACAGTGTAAGGAATTGACAAAACAGCATGAAAGGACAGAAGCCAATGAGTAATAACTGACAGAATTGAGGGTAGAATTTCTTGAGCCGTGAAGGGCCGAATTTCTTCCGTAACTTGATTACTTCAGTGCTCTACCACTTGCAAGAGGATAATGTGGAGGTGGCGGTGATCAAACGGACTCACCTGCTCAATTTGAATTTTATGTGCAGTTTTTTGCCTATTTTCTTCGCATCCTTGTGAAAATTGCTTATCATCCTCTGCCCTTCAATCTATCGAGAAACTGGGACTGGGGTTACTGGAGATAGGAGCAGTAATAGATGCTCTTGTGCAAACAGCCATTTCTACTGCAACCAATTTGTTGAAAGAGACGAAAGACTACATCTTGAATGCCAAAGACGATCTGAAGAAGCTCCAAAGGATCCTGAAAATCTTCCAAAAGGCCATTAAAGATGCTGATCGAGTCCTTTTTCAGCAAGGAGTGCGACAGACAACTAGAGTTTGAGCTTCATTATGATGCCGAGGACATCATCGAAGGATATCGAAGCAAAATTGAGGCCAGCAAGAGGGATCAGGTACGGAACGGTCTTTGACCACAACACTCTCTTCCTATTATGAAGATGTTTCTTTTCGTTACCAAATTGGTAACAAAATCAAGAAAATCAATGAAAGGCTTGATAAAATAAAGAAAGATTGGGACATGGTGGATAGGCTCAAAACAACTCCAAAAGGGGGTGGTAAGGACCATGTTCATGGTGAACATGTAAACCTTAAAGAGGCAACCCATCACATAGGTGTACAACTGCCCACAGGCAGGGAGAATGATAAAAAGGTGTTAGTAGAAATGCTCTCATCGAATGACTTTTGTAGTAAGACTGAGAAGGATGGTGTTTCTATTATCTCCATTGTTGGAAAGGGAGGGATCGGTAAAACGACTCTAGCAAACATGGTATTTAATGAAATTGAACAACAGTTCGGGGAACGCAGGTGGTGGGTTTGGGTTTTGGAAAGGCCAAACCATAAGGATTTGGTGCGGCAGATACTAAGGGAAGTGTGCAAGAGAAAACACTGATTGTTCCTTGACTGACTTATGCAAACAATTACTGAACGAGCTCTCAAAGTAAAAAATTTTGTTGGTCCTAGATGATGTATGGGAAGTAAAATGGTGGGAGGAAAAGATAGGGGGAACATTGATGGTGGGTGCAATGGGGACAAAAATTTTGATTACAGTAGAAAGAAATATGTGTCGGAGGGGATGGGTGCTTTTTATATGCATGAATTACAAGAATTTAATTTCCACCAAAGTTGGTACTTGTTTCTGAAGGAGGTTTTAAGAGAAGGCCAAAGAGAAGAAGATTCGGTGATGCATAAGATCAAATTTGTTGGAGAGGGAATAGTAAAAAGTGTGGTCAGTTGCCACTTGTGATTAAGATGGTGGGGTCCATGATCCACACCAAGAAAATGAGTAGGGAGGACTGGAAGTCCGTCGTGGATAGTAAGATATGGGAATGGAAGACTCCTGCAGCCTCATCATCGTCCATTGAAATAGGTGGTGATATTCTTTCTGGTCTCATGCTGAGCTACGATGACTTGCCATATTATTTGAAGAGTTGTTTTGTGTATTGCTCCATTTATCCAAAGGATTATGAGATTGAAAGGGAGACATTGATCATGCAATGGGTGGCACACGGATTGATTGAGGCTGGCATAGATGTTAAAGCCACAACAAACCAATACATTGAAGATTTGATAAGGCGGTGTTTGATTGAAGAAATTGATTTGAAGAGCATCAAATTGCATGACATTTTGCATGACCTTGCCTTATATATAGGTGGAAGGGAATATGGCCATCCCTCTACTACTGAGCACACCTGCCATCTTTCATTACTTGGTGTACACGATGCAGAGGCACACAAGTCCATTGAATACCTTTCACTTGTAAAATATCTCGATCTAAGCAATTCTAAATGAGACGGTTGCCCAGTTCAATCTGCAGACTCTGTAACTTGCAAACATTGGATTTAAATTATAGTAAGATTGAAGAGTTGCCCAAGGAAATGGGTGAACTCTGCAACTTGAGGTTTCTTGGGCTGAAATGGACATGGGAATTGAAATTTATAGCGGAAGGCTTGGGGAAGCTTACCAATTTTCGGACCTTGCATAGATTTGTGGTATGCGATGATGAAGGGGACACAAAGGGATGCAATATTAGGGAACTAAAAGACTTGAACAAACTACAGGGGGAATTGTCAATACAAGGGTTGGAGGGGACAAGAAAAGCAATTGATTGTGCAAGAAATGCACAATTGCTTAAGGAGAAGTATGGCATAATTAGTTTGGAATTCTACTTTGGAATTACTGGAGGTGTTTCAGCACAGAGTGGTACTTCTGAACAGAGTAATGACGAACAGAGTGGTGCACTGGAGGCATTGGAACCTCCACTTGGGCTGGAGTGCTTGGAGATAGGTGATTATAAAGCAAAGATGCCAGTTTGGCATTTGAATACTGAGTATACCAACCTACATTCACTAAAGCTGGAAAGATGCCATTTATGGGAAAAACTAAGAAGCATTACCGCGTTGGAATTACCAAATGTCATCAATTGCCCAGCACTATGTGAAATAGCTAGCACGCCTGCCTCTGAGTCGTTGAAGGTAGAGGAATGCTGCAGCCTAGAGCAATTACCTCATCACATGCCTGCTCTCAAGTGGTTGGACGTGGCACTTTGTGACAGCCTAGAGCAATTGCCTGATCACAGGCCTGCTCTCAAGTCGTTGATGGTGTGGGCATGTGATGGCTTAAAGGCTCTTGTTAACATGCCTGCCTTGGAGTCATTGGAGGTGAGTTATTGTGATTGTATAGAGCATTTACATGACATGCCTGCTCTGAAGTCATTGATGGTGCGGAAATGTGATAGGCTGAAGACTCTAGCTGACATGCCTACCTTGGAGTCGTTGGAGGTAGAATTTTGTGACAGCCTAGAGTAATTACGTCCTGACATGCCTCCTCTCAAGTCATAGAAAGTGTATGGACCTAATAGCTTGAAGGCTCTTGTTAACGTTCCTTTACTTGAGGAGTTGATGCTGGAAGGTTTGCTCAACTGGGAAGGGTGGCTAGCAGATGGATTAGGGGAAACAACATTGACTTCTATGCCAAGGTTAAGAGAGGCAAATTTTATGAATTGTCAAGGGATGCAGACAGAAGGCTTGCTTGATGCTCTATTGGAGCTGGCGCGGCATGATGGTCAAGTGACTCACCTCCAAAGTCTGTCAGTGTGTTGTTGCCTAAGTGCAAGATTGGGATGAAAATTCCTTGAGCAACTGCCTAACCTCATTGAGTTAAGGTTGGATCCAGACTCAGCAGTACTACTTCCATCACCATTGCCGTCGGAGGTATCAACATTTCTACCCTCCCTCAAGTCTCTGTCTTTGAGTGACACGAATGTTGATGAGGTCAAATTGGGACGGGTGCCCCAGTGCTTGTGGGGTCTCTCCCAACTGTAGACATTGTACCTCAACAAAGGGGAACTGCATCCCCAAGGGGGTTGGTGCATTAGGCGGGTGGGGGTGGGTAAACTACTAGTTTCCATTTTGAATCCCCATTGTGTCAACTGCTTGTGCTGCAAAAGGAAGGCACCGATATGAAAATTGATGCATAATGTGGGCACCTTTTCCAAGGCACCAAAAGCAGACTTGGGCTCTATGGGGACATTATTGTAAAAAATGACTTCTAATACTCATTCTGCTCTCCCAAACAGGGGAAACACAAAACTTTTTGACCATTTTTCTTATTTTGTTTGATGAATTTAGCAAGTTAAAGCTATGGGAAGCCCCACATGAGCCAACGGGTACATGTCCACTCTTCATTTCCTAAAATCTCATTACATGTCTTTATGGTTGCAGCCAGTGGTAGAGCCAGAAATTTCTGGTTGAGGGGCACTTCAAGTGTAAGATTCAAACCTTAAGGGGCATTGATATGTAAAAAACTGAAAATTAATGAAGTTTTTGTATCTAAATAGTTTATTTTTTTTTGGGTTGGTGTTGGCAATTGCCCACACTAGCAATAATGTAGCTCTGCCACTGGGTCACAGTAGCTAAGTTTTCACTATGGTCAACACGCTATGCATCCCCCATTTTTGGCTGCTGTAAATATCATTTTTTTGTTAATACAAGTCCAGAGCCTAACACCCACCATCTTCCATAGGAAACCTGAGCTGCTAATTACCCTATATCTAGAGATGTCAGCATATCCGATTCGAATGTGATCTGCTGACATCCCTACTATTTCCACATAAATTGTCCAACTCAACTCAAAGATCAGAAGACAAAGATGCAGCCCCTGAGAAATGAATTAGCATGGGATTTGCAATTGGAAGGAATGCAACAGGCAAGCTTAGCATCGCAAAGAGGTGCTGATAGACTCTTTCTTAAGCATATCAATGGCCAAAAAGAGCAGCGAATAAGCCAGATGTGGGCTTGTATGAGCAGCTGCCGGCAGGGTCAACAGCTTTTCAATGAGGAGTGGACTTGGATTGTGGATCTTGCCATAGGAGCTGCCACATAGGTTTGCTTGTCATATGCCATCAGCCATAGGGATCTCAATGGATCAGATTCGAATAAAATATACTCTTAACCATATGTAGCTGCTTTTTCAAATACTCACGTGTTCATATTTGAATTCTGATTTGAACATGAATGAATAAAGCTCATATCTAAGTCTGAAATCCAATTTTGCAATCTGAATATGATTTGAATCCAACTTTGCATTCACTTCTTAATCTGAATTTTGAACCAAATCTAGCTGACTTTCAATATATAAGAGTATTAGATGTATGATATTTGTTTAAAACTAAATCTTATCTGAATTTGAATGTGATCAAATATTTACATATGTCTCAATCCAAATCCAATAGAATGTCATTTCTTAAATCCAAAGCTGATCTGATTTTTCTATTGGACATTATATTTTTTTTCTATAACTGGTTTTTCAGAATGGTTTGGTTCGATATCTGATTCAAATCGAATATATTGACATCCTTACTTAACCAGAAATGCCTATCTCCGCCACTGGAAATGGGAGTGAAAGACGCACCATGAAATGCATGTGATACTACTACTTGATTCTAACTGAAGTGGCCACAGGTATTGGCAGATGATCTATGTTTCAAATCTAGGAAATGATGAGATCATTCAACCTTCTTTGACGCACATTTCAGTTCCTTTGTTTCCAAAGTCTAGAGAAGTAGCACCCATAAGAATGGAACTAAGAATGTACTGTCAGCGGCCCCTCAAGCCAAGTAGCTATGCTATGGCATGTCAATTCCAAATAGTTGACTACAATATATTACAAAATAACAGTAATTTAAGTTTGAAGCAATACTTGACGAACAATATACTAGGCAAAGTAGACCACGTAATTGAATAGTTTTGATGCGAGTGATTCCACAAACATCAACATAAGTCATTCATTCATCTCATTCATTCAGCATCATTCCTCAAATATCATGTCTTGGACGTGTCAATGGATTGAAACTCACAAGATCTCGAGAGGTAGATCGGCCTATTGCCTTCTTTATTGCTTATATGAGATGTATCATTTCTACCAATCTGCAAATTTGTTCATTTGGAAGTTCTACACTGTCATGCCTCATTTCTTTCAGCACCTATTATTTAAATGAGGTGAAGAAGCTATTTAATTGGAATGGATACAGCCTTGTCCATATCATTAAATAAAAGTAATGCCATTGTGTTTGTCATTCAAAGAGCAGTGGTGGAGTCAAAAAAATTAGCTGGAGGGACCCTTCTTTAAAACATTTATATCTTTAGGGGTTATAAAAGAAAAAAAAAATTAATTTGCTAATGTAAAAAATAAAGAAATTTTAATGAGCTGGTCTGATCAGCTTAGCCCACATGTGACTAAGCCACTGCCAAAGAGGGTCAAAACGACAACATAGTTGCCAGGGAAGAGACACATTCAGTCATGTACTTCGTCTTCGAAACTTCTCTTGCTACATTGTCATACTAGCATGTAAGATTCAATCATGTATTCAGTTTTCAAAACTTGTCTTGGTAGTTTTTTCATACTAGTGTCTAAGGGAAGAGAAATATTCAATCATGTACTTCATTTTTTAAACCTCTTTTGATACTTTCTCATATTAATATGCAGCCAGAATGCAAAGTTTTATAGGAATAATCCGATTGCCCACCAATTTGATGGAAATACCATACGGCAAGGCAATGCTATGACATACCCAAGCTTTTGCTACATGCCCGGAATCGAGCTTGCTTCAAGATGATATATGGTATCTAGATTCTAGGGCAACACATCACATGGCAGCAGATATTGGCAATGCTATCACCAACAAAAATGAATGTAAAGTTGATCTCACACTGTTTGGTAAGCTCACATTGTTTTCCCTTCATATTCAAAAATTTGATCTCAAAGATGCTTTACATGTTAATGTGCACTAAGAAAAATATGTTGTTTATGTTGCCAAACTTACACATGACAATCACCATTTTTTTGACTATTGTCCTCACAAATTTATGGTTTAGGATCATTAGAAATGAAAAGTTTTAGTCCAAGGCACCAACGAGAAAAATTTATACAAGCAAAGTGCTTCAATGTTTGCGCATAAACAGTTCAAACAAGAAAGCCTTTATGAAAATTTTGCGTGCACTTGTGACCTTCATTTTTTTCAATTTGAGAATTATTAGATTTAAAGTCAAAGCATGTGGTTTTATATTGAATATGAACTTTATAAAGGATATATATGTTATGTCTCCTCACTCTTGCAATACATGCATTTCTCAACATACTGTTTTCTATGAAGAAAACCGTTTGAAGTTTTTAAATGCTATTAATTAATTAAAAAAATAACTGTAATTTAAACTCAACCAAATAATCCAAGCCCCATTTCCAATGCAATTCAAGAGACATTCAAAATATATCTTGCCCAAAATGAAACTTTGTCTATCTTCATCAACCCATAGCTTGGTCAAGAATATATCATGAATCACCTATTTGTACATGAAGCCCCATGTCCCATCAACCAACCAAGAGAAGAAGAAAGGAAAGGAAATCATGAAGTGGAACTGGAGTTTAGACCCATCTAGTGAAAGACGTACAATAATAGAACTAATTAATTTGAACTCACCATATGATTAACCAATCTATGGATGAAACAAGAGCATTAAATGCTTATTTTCCATCCAAATATAGTCTTCCTTTGTGTCTCCTTAGTGAAGTCAATACAAGTTAAGTTGAACTCAGAGTTCATCTTAAAGCAAAATGTAATCCTAAAAGCGCTCAAGCTACGGAAGAAGAGTTGGGGTCTTTTTATACAAATCAATTGTGGGCTCGTCCCAGCCAACAGCTCACATAATAATGTTAGATGTGGATGGATATTTAGATTAATAGGGAGGAACTCTAATGGCTCAATTGCTTAGTATAAGTCTCGCCACTTTGCAGAAGGTATAATCCATAAGAAGGGACATACTAATATGAAACTTATAGTCCTATTGTTAACCAAACTACAAAACCATTGATCTCAACCATGCCTATCTCGATGGGTAGATCTTTACATGAATTAGGTGTCAACACTTTCTCAGAACAGATACTAAAGTAAAAGGTGGTTCATGATGCAACCAACATGGTTTTAAGATTAATGGGTTCCAATCATGTTTATCACCTCAATAAAACATTGCCTAAGTCAAAAAAAGGCTAACAAGGCATGTCCTTGCTCATCGCACTTGGGGTTCATGAGTCACAATTAGATATGTCCATAAAATCCTCATTGATGATTTGTGTAAATGACATCATAGTCACTAGAAGTAACATGGTTGAGGTAGAAAAAAATCATAGTCACTAAAAGTAACAAACTAATTGTCGCAAGTTCCCTGTAAAATATATAAGATGACAACTTATTGCAAATCAAATACTATATATGTATATATATATATATATATATATATATATATATATATATATATATATATATAGCAAAGGGCCGATTGTCAACTCGATTCTCATGAGTGCTATTCACCTGAACTACAAATGGTGAGTGTGTGATGCTTAGTTGATGGGTGTCTTGCTTTGAACTTAATTCACAAAGAAGCCCCAAACTGTGGGGCAGGAGGAAAGAGGGAGGGGCTTCCAGCTACACCCCTACAAAACAAAAGCAAAACAACAAATCTTAAACATTTAAAACTAGCAAATTGAATAACACAATTATCATTTTTTTTCAAATTGTTGTGTCCTCCCTACCCAGGTACCCAAACCTATGCCTGAATCCATGCCAGCATTAATGCAACTTGGGCTCGGGGAAATGTTGGGAACACATTTGAAAGGGATGTCAACTGTTGTAATATGATAAAGCAAGAACGCTCGGATGTAGATCCAAATGAGGAACGAGATTCTATCAATGATTCGATCGAATACAGGAGCCAAGAAAATTGTCATGAAAATCTGTTGTATTGAAATAATTCCATATCTGATCCTATAAATCAAGATATTGATAATTTGTATGAAAGACTTTTCACTTATAAAATGGCCATATCAGATTCATCTAAGAAGTAAACTGTTCGTAAGTGCGTTATATACAAATGGAGGGTTTCTTGCCCTTGCTGGTCTGCTGTCAATCAGCTCTTTAGTTCAAACAACTTTAGAAAAAAAAGTGGATTTTAACATCAAATGAGCTACCGTGGTTTCAAAACCAAAAAAGGTCTGAGTTAACATCTTTAACTTCTCTGCTATATATCAATAACCAAAAGTTTCCACTAGAAATTCCTTGAGCATATGATATTCATGCACTCAGATACTTCGGGAAAGATAAATCAAACTAGAAATTCTCTCTCAAACTACTAATGTGGTTGAGAGTTGTGTTCTTGAACCTACTAATGTGGTGATATCTTAGGCCCCCTTTCTCTCTCTAACTCTTTCTCCCTCTATATGACAAAAGTTTTGTAATAATATTTCTCTCTCTCTAAGAATAGGAGCAAACTTTTGTAATATTTGCTCTCTCTAGGTGTTGATCAGATAATGAAAAGCCTGTTCCGATAATCAAAAGCCCATGATGGAGGAGTCAGTGGAGGCGTAGGGGAGGTAGATGAAGGAAATACCAACCTCACTGTTCTCAGTCTTGGACCATTCAGTCCCGTCCTCCCTTTCTCTTTTCTCTGTCTCAGAAAGGACTAGTTGTTTTGACTTTGGACCGACGCAAGGCAAGAAGTCAGAGAAGATAGAGAGAGGGGAAGGGAGAGGGGAGTGATGATCAAGTGAGGGGAGGCATCAGGGGGGCAACGGTCGCCGTCAGCAACAGCAGTACCATGGAAGGCGGCGGGGAGGAGGAGCATGAGACGCAGGTGGTCGCCGTCCTGCATGTGCTGAAGGAGGCATCCCGGCAGATACGGTAGTCTCCCACTGCCGGCGGAAGCAGGAGGAGGAGGAGGAGGGCAGCGCCATCAAGGACCTCCTCCACCTCCAGACCGAGGACCTCGCCTCCAAGTTCAAGGACCCCAAGCTTGCCGACCACACCCACCATCTTTGCAGCCTCCGCTCTTAGGTGGACAACCAGCTCCCCCACTCCTACCTCACCATCATTAGTTCCTTCATCAGGGGCCACGTCTTCAGCTGTGACATCGTGTGTTTCAGCGGCGTCATCGAGTCAGAGATTCAGGCATGGACCGACCAGAAGAGCATCAAGAAGCTGGTGAAGTCGCTGCTCAGTGAGGATGAGGAGGAGGTGAAGGTCGTTGGGCTGCTGTCGGTCTTCGAGACCCGGGTCTCCAGGATGCCGTGTTGAGGTCCCGGGCTTTTTCCTTGCTCGAATCGGTCTTGTGTGACAGGAAGGTGTCAGGTGGGTTAGGGAGAACTGCCCCTTCACCATGGCGGCTCTAGTGAGCTCTAGTGACATTCAACAAGGACATGTTCATGGGTCAGGTGGTGATGAGCCCGATGGCGATGGCCCAGGTGGAATTGGGCTCCGCCGATGGCCTCAGGGTCCTCTGTAGCTTGATCTTTGCCATCAAAAGCCTCTTTGTCGACGAGATCCACCAAAGCGCGAGCTCCCCAATATCATAAAGGCCTTGGATTCGGAAGACGATGGCTTGAAATCGGCTGCTTTAGATTGTATTATGGTGATAGGATACATTGGTAGAAAGGAGGCAATCAAGGCCATGATGGAGAAGGTGTTAAATTTCATGGAAGGAAGGTAGGAAGAAAAATGGACAGCACAAATTTAATGTGGTTTGGCTTAATAGCCTACATCCACGAAAACAGAGAAAGCTCTGTTTTTTGTCTCTCTTATTTTTTCTTACTGATGTCGTTTGAATGATCTCCTTATAAAGAGTTACAGCCCCTTCTTCCCTTACATATTCCAATGGTTTAAGATCCCTGGAAATCAGGGAGTTATTGAGAAAAAAGGCAACATGTTAAAGAGGTAAGACGAGCTTGGTAAGACGATATTGATGAGATTCTCGTTCTGTTGCTCCTCTTTCCAAAGATATGATCAACCATTAGCTGGTGAGGATGTCTTTCCAAGAAGGAGATGAACATTAGCTGCTGAGGATTTCTTTCCAAGGAGGAGACGGTGACAGAGCTTCCTTCCAAATGTGCTAACAAACTCCCCCTCAAGTTGGTAGGCAGACATCAGTCTGCCCCAACTTGTCTGTAATAATCCTTTGCCTTTCTTTCCCAAGACTTTTCGTCAAGATGTCGGTGAGCTGGTTTTCGCTTCTAACATGAGAAGTTGCAATGATGCCATCTTGAATTTTTTTCTCGAATGAAATGACAGTCGACTTCAATATGTTTTGTTCGTTCATGAAATTTGGGATTCGCACCAATATGAATAGCAGCCATGTTGTCGCACTTAAGTTCCATTGGGGAGTGAGTTTCGACCCCCATATCCTTAAGGAGGGACTTAAGCCAAATCAATTCACACGTACATATGGCCATGGCTTGGTATTCTGCCTCTCCGCTGGATCGGGCTACTACGGCTTGTTTTTTACTTTGCCAAGTGATCAAATTTCTTCCAAGAAACATGCAGTTACCTGATGTTGACCATTTGTAATTTGGGTCCCCAACCTAGTCTGCATCACAATAGCCAGTAATGTGAGGAGATTGGTCGCGTCTCAATAGGATTCCCTTTCCTGATGTCCTCTTTAAGTACCTCAAAATCCGGTGAGCTGACTCAACATGATGGGATCTTGGTTGGTGCATGAATTGGCTAATGACACTGACAACATACATAATGTCAGGCCGCATAACCGTCAAATATATTAGTTTTCCAACTAGTTTTTGGAAACTTTCTTTGTTTTCGAAAATATCACCATCTTCTTTCCCTAGCTTGCAGTTCATCTCAAGGGGTGTGTTTGCGGGTTTGGTGCCTAGATATCCGGTATCTTTCAAGAGATCAATCGTGTATTTGCGTTGACATATAAATACTCCTTTTTCAGAGTGAGCCACTTGTATTCCAAGGAAGTATTGCAACAGTCCAAGATCTTTGATTTCAAACTCGCTATTTAAATGTTTTTTTATAACCTGCATGATCTCAAAGTCATCTCTAGTAAGTATGATATCATCCCCGTACACAAGCAAGATGGTTACCTTGGATTTTCTGGTGAATGTGAACATGGTGTAATTGGCAGAGCTTTGCTGAAATCCATAATTGATGAGTGCTGTCTTTAGACGAGCAAACCAGGCATGAGGTGATTGCTTCAATCCGTAAAGAGCTTTCCTTAGTTTGCAAACATGTTCAGATCGGCAGTTAACTCCTTGCGGTACTTCCATGTAGACCTCTTGTTCCAATTCACCATGGAAAAATGCATTTTTTACATCAAGTTAGAGAAGATTCCACCTTTTTGTAGGTGCAACTGCAAGAAGAGTTCTCACTGTGATCATTTTTGCTACCGGGGCAAAGGTTTCATTGTAATCGATTCCTTCTGTCTCAGTGAAGCCCTTTGCAACGAGGTGAGCCTTATATCGCTCCACTTCTCCATTGCTCTTGAACTTTATTTTGTAGATCCATTTACAACCTACCAGTTTCTTTTCGTCTGGTAGAGGAACAAGATCCCAAGTATAGTTCTTTTCAAGCACCTTGATTTCTTCTTCCATAGCTGCCCTCCACCATAAGACTGCACTAGCTTCATTAAAGTTTCTTGGCTCTTGATGACCATAAATAACAAAGATGTATGACTTGTAATTATGCGAGAGAACTTCAAAAGAGAGATAATTGTCTAGTGAATGAAGACTTCCAACGGATAAGTAAGTATAGTAATCACTTAACTTGGATGGAGGCGAGTCACTCTAGAGGAACGTCTTACGCCTGGTTGAGATTTGACGTTGGTAGGTGGTTCGTCTTCCTCCAAAATAGTGTTTTCAAGGCTGCTATTGTTACTGGGAAAGTGGGCAATCCCTGGTTGGCATGTAGGCATTTGACTTGCAAAGATGTCAGCCAGCGGACGTGGAGTATCATCAACACTATTTTCAGCAGAGTTTCTGTTATTTGCCTCCCCCTTTATGCAGCAGTCAGAGAAATGTTGACTTTCATAGAATTTTACATCCTGAGATACAATCATATGTTTAGAGAGAGGGTCAAAACAGCGATAACCTCTCTTCTTGCTTGAGTATCCAAAGAATATACACTTAATCGCATGTCACTAGAATTTATTTCTAAATCTTTCTTGTACTTGTACGAAACATTTGCACCCAAACACCCTGAGGTGTTTAAGTGACAGCGGCTTATTGAGAAGGAGTTCAAGAGGAATTTTTCCTTCTATGCTAGAGTTTGGAACTCGATTGGATATATAACATGCTATCCCAATGGCTTCGCTTCAAAAAATCTGAGGTACTTTCTTGTGCATTATAAGAGCCCGAGAAATATTCAGAAACTGTTGGTTTTTTCTTTTCGCAATGCCATTTTGCTGAGGCGTCCCGGTGCAGGTATATTGGGGTTGTATTCCATGCTTCCTCATGAAGTTTTTCAATGCATCATTCACATATTCACCACCATTGTCAAAGCGAAACATTTTAATCTTAGCACCATATTGAGGGAGAATGAAGGCATAGAATTCTTCAAAAATTTTTGGCACTTAACTCTTATTTTTGAGAAAATAAATCCATGTTACACGAATCATATCATCAATGAAAGAGACATAGAACTTAAAACCAGCATGAGAGTCCTCTGGAGCAGGCCCCCAAACATCCGAGTGAATGAGATCAAAAGCTTTTTCAGACCTTTCATGAATTGGCTGGAAGGTGAGGTGTGTGAATTTGGCGAATTCGCATGCATTACACGCTTTATTATCATCAATGGTGAGTGGACTGAGGTTCCGATCGTATATGTGTGCTGGTCGAGCATGTCAAATTTGATAGTCCGTCCTTTGAGTCGATTTTTATTTGGAGAAAAATTCAAACATTCGGTGTCCAAAGTGTAGAGGTCACCATGCATCGGCCCTTCCCAATCACCTTCTTCGAGCTCAGGTCCTGAAATGTTACATCCTTCTTGGAGAAAACAGCCAGACAATCATAATTTTGAGTGATTTTGCTAATAGACATAAGGTTGACAGCAAGCTTAGGAACAAGTAAAGCAGAAATAATATTTTTCACGAAGGATGTTTTTCCAATGCCAGCAACAACCGTAGATGACCCATCAGCAGAAAAAACAGAATGATGAAGATCCTTGTTTAGATCGGCAAGTATTGTGGGATCATTGATCATGTGATCAGTAGCACCAGAATCAACTATCCAGGATTTATTTTTAGTAGCATTCAATAAGGCACAGAACTTACCTTCTGAGATATCACCCACTTGTTGAGAAGATAATAGATTCGCTTTAGAGAATTTCTGAAAGAATTTTTCCAGGTCATCTTTGGTGACAAAGTTTGCAAGGTTGACATATTTGTTTGGGATTGAAGAAGAACCCTTTTTCTTCCATGGTCGCCGCACAAGTTCCCAGCAGCGATCACGTAAGTTTGTTGTGCTTTTTCTGTGTGTTTGAGTGGTACCTTTGTATGCCTTGATTAGTGCCCGATTGTGAAAGGCATGCCATTCTTTCTTGGCTGTCTTCTATAGAGTCCGTTTTAGGAGGAATGCTCATGACTCTTCGCCTTGACACCACTCTCTGAATCATTTGACAAATAGCATTGAATTTTGGCAGCAGCATAGTATTCAGGATTTGAGTCCTTATGGCTTCATAGTCCTCACTCAATCCAACGAGGACCTTGAAGATTTGATCTTCTTCAAAATGCTGTCTGTAAATGACTGGATCAGAGGTCACTGGTCGATATTGAAGGAGCTCATCATATAGACTCCTTAGTCTCCCAATGTATCGCTGCACATCTTGGTCATGGAGGGTGAGATCGGCAATCTCGCATTGTATCTGGTGTACTTGAGCAAGATTGTTTTGCTCACTATAAAGTTCTTTTAGAGCCTCCCATATTCCGTGTGCGGTATCTTGAGCAGCCATGCCATAACCAGGTCATTCTCTGATTCCCATTCATCATAGTTGGGAACAGTAGTGGCTGGAGCTTTGGTTTTCCCGTTAATATATCATGCCTTTGATCTTCCAATAGGAACCAAGTGAGCCGCCTTCGCCCAACTGAAATAGTTAGCACCATTGAGTGGGGTGGAGGTCATTTTCAGGGTACTATGCTCGGTGGACTTGGCTCCCTTGAATGCTTCATCTCTTTGATTTGAGCTAGCAGCGTCGGCCATGATATTGGCACTGCGGATTCCCAGCTGAAGACAGTCTGGGTCGCAGGTGAGTCTCTCTGTCGAAGGAGGCCACAGGGACCTTTAGAACCTGTGGCACTTGTAAATTCTGTATCTCTTCACAGGATTTTCCAAAAAATCTGAAATTGTATCAAAAATACTAGACACGTGCCCGAATCCAAGGCTGCCTTACTCGACCTCTGGATCGCCTCCAGTAAAAAACGCGCTCGAGAGAAAGTCACGCCTGGAATGCCCTCCTGCGGCATCAGCTGCAGCACTTCTAAAATTCCGTCTTCTGCCTCAGGTCCTTTTTGTGTCCGAGATCTTCAGATAACCTTGCAACACATGGTGAAGAAAAAGAACTGGGCAGTGCAAGTGGAGAAGAAATGTGGGATTTGCCCACTCCTTGTGGAGACGGTAGCGATGGAGGGTGTATTTTTGCAAGCGACACCCATTTGGTGGGTGCGTGGCCAAGTTTGCTATATAGTTGGAAGTGGGGCAAGGGCTGAGGCAGTTGCTATCATGAAATGTTTGAAAAATGATAAATTTTGAATTTTATAAAACATGGGGTGATTACACCTTCTAAGAACTTTCAAACTATTAGAACGTTGATTAGGAAATACTTGTTGCTCCTAAATTGTTGTGGAAACAAATTTATTAATTGAAAAATGCTTCTCATATTTTAATAAATAACGAATAAGTGCATGTGAGCAATGTGTTCCTTGAAGGAATTGATTGTAAAGGTTCCATGAATCAGCCAAGAAAATTTATAAAGGTTCATGAAACAATAGCTCTAGTGTCCAATGAACCTTCTATAATTTTGCTGTAGATCTATGGGACACTCACAAAGTGTCTCTATTGCCAAACACCCTCTTAGCTCCTTTATAAACTAAATGGCAACACAAGGCACTGAGGGAGTTTATAAACTTATCCCTACACAAAACGGTGGGTGAGATGATTACATCATGAAAATATAAAAGATGGTTGTTGTATATGAAAACACAATTACTTTGAACCGGGTCCAGATTTAGAACTTTGAGAACATTTTTAGTTGTAATAACTTTGGATTTGATGTATATTCAAACTCCGATTTTAACTATGAATTGGACTCAGATATTTAAATTTGGATTTGGATATATAAATTCAGCTTTGTTTTATTTTGAATTTACTATCCAATTGGATATATACCAAATTACTTAATTTTAAGGCGATATGTTAAAAGTTAGGTTGTATGGGAAGAAAATATTTTTAACATCCAGTAATTTACATATCCATTCCTCTCTCCCGTTCTCGTCTTGGGTCAGCAATTTTGGGCAGAAGGTTAGAGTTGTATCTTATTATCCAGTCCTTGGTGCAAGACCCATAAATTGCCCAAGCCTGATATCTAAATAAGCTTTGTGATTTTGAGAAAAGAAAAGAAAAACAAGATCACGCATCCAAATTTTTTACATAATAAAATAGGATAGATGAAAACCCTAGAAAAAGAAACCTGCAAACATGAGAAAAGGGAAGTGTAGAAGCTTGGGATTGAGACATTTTTCCCATATTTTTTTAGCAGAAAAAATATATGGGGTTCACCATAGTCCAAATCGGTAAAGCTTCTGATTGGAGGCAAACAAATATACCCTTAAAGATTTATTCACTCATAAACTCAGCAACTTGAGAAATTTAATTTTCTGAGTTAAAAGAAGGCAAGAGTCTTGTTGTATTTATGTACTCTCCACCACGACAGCAGTGGATCTAATTAGAGGGGCGCGTGCCCACTTGCTCACCTTTGTAAGTTTGATCACTTCCTTAATTTGCCTAATTTCTTCACTTCTGATTCTTTTCCTCTGTTCTTCCTCGACCTCTGGATCTAATTAGAGGGGTGGTTGGCGTTAGTATGGATGTACTTATAGAAGCGCCCTTTCTGTTATTTGGGAAGCCATCACCAGTTTATTGAAAGAAAAGGTTGGCCTCATCTTGAATGCTAAAGACGATCTCATCAACCTCCAGACGAAGCTAGAACTATTGCCGGCGGCCCTCAAGGATCAGGTCGCAAGCCATTTTCCAGCAACAAGGGCGACAAAGTTCTAGACGACAGCTGAAGGCATGAGCTTGGCAAAAGGGAGAAGGATTCTTTAGCTTCACGGAACAAGGTAAGAAAGCCTTGGATCATTCTGCACACTTGCTTTAGAATTGTATTTAATTCGGTAAACCCACTTATTCCCCATGGGTTTTACATTTTTTAGAGTATTCACCAAATCTCATGTTTCATTCTCTTCTAGTGCTTTAAATTCAGCAGCCATGGCATCAAACCAACATTGATGCTTAATGGCTTGACTAAAGGAGGATGGTTCCAAATCTTTAGACATGACCACAAGAAGTGCTTTATGACGTGTAGAGATATAAAGGAAATTATGACTGTGTGTATACATGTGAGGGAGAGAGAGAGAGAGAGAGAGAGAGAGAGAGAGATAAAGAGAGAGAGTACTGAATTTAATTTATTAATGTACCCATTTTATTACATGATGATACATAGCATCATAAGTAGGATTCAGTTAATGGGCACCAACATGGTTGGTAGAGTGGGAAACAGCGACACTGGAGACTTGTTTAGGCAGTCTGGATGGGCTTGGCAATGAGAGAGTAGATACGGTCCATGGACTCATGCTCCAAGACACCGACGCCATCTTCATAGTTGTACATGCACTGGGAGACCCTCGCAATGTTGAGAGCCACATTCATGAAGGAACGAGAGAAGGTGGTCTGTTGCTGCTGCTGCTGAGCAGAGAGCAACTCCCTGTTCAGCCTCCTCCATGCATCCCTTAGCAAGTTCCTTATGTGCTGCCGTGCTTGCTCCTCCACTACCCCTGCCGCATTCAGACAAATCTGGACCGATCTAGGCAGGTTCCCTCTCCCAAATCCAACCTTTGATCAAGTGTTCAATATATAAAGAGAAGATCATCAGCCAATCATAACAGAAAAACAGAACAAAAACATTGTCAACTCGGAAGATAATACTCGGAAGAAGTAGCCAGGGAGGAGAATAGGGCCGGTAATGGCAGCCCGGATGTTGCTCAGATATTCCTCTAGCCTTGGTGTCTGTCGGGCACAATGCCACCTTGCTTCAACCAAGTAAGCTCTACACACACCCACCCACTGCCCAAAAGTAGAAGAGAGCAAGTCAATTAGAAAGTGATGTTAATATACTAATGTGATGATGTGAAGAGTAGAAGAAAGATTTCATAGAGAAAGTGTCGTACCACTCTCCTCATGTGTTAAGTGATATCACGGCCATGCCTCCTAAGAACAGTGTAGGTAATCTGGTGGGTTGTGTTGTAGACAGCCGCATAGAAGACCCTCAGTGACTGTGGCAGCTGGTCTGCCGCTTGAAGATCCCACCTGTGTATATACAATATAAAGCACCCTCATTGGCTCCTAATGATGTGAAGCAGAAACTAGAGACAGAGTTGCTCCTTCTAATTTACCAACCATAATCATCCTTTACCTCTCAACAACTTGCACAAAGCGTTCGAGCTCCTCAACAGACTGATGCTCGGCGAAGATGTCTTCAACGGTGGCCATCAAGTAGGAGACCCTGGCGAGTTGCATCCTGTACTGTGAGAACTATGGGTCATGCGTCTTCCCCACCGCCAAGAAGTATCTCTCCACCAGCCTATCTCTGGCGAAGCAAATGTGATCGCCCAAGCCCAAGTCCCTCCACCACAGGCAAACACCCAAAACAAAGGACTCGTGGTTGATTATTAGTGGACCCAATGATGCAAACCAGCTACAATGTAACATACATGATATTCATTACTGATATACATATATACATAGAATGACATTAGTTGCTGCATTATTTTCCACTATTAACCAAGTTATTTACGCAAAAGTGCAAGAATGAATTGTACCCAGATAAGTCCCTGATCTCTCTTTGGTGGATTGTCTGCACCATGTTGAAGTCCAGCCAAGCGAACTCATGCAGCACTTGGCTTCTGCGGTCCGTCCTCTCGAATGTCTCAATATCCTCTCGGGCCTTGACCCTGTGAACCCTTCTGTGAAGAGGAACCTGCAGAGCATGCTGTACCTGTCGAGACATCCTCTGCTCCATGTGGCTTATCCTTGCTCTAAGATGCTCTGAAGAGAAGGCCGTAGCTTCTTCCAACACAGTTTCTCCTACATAGGCTAGTTGTGATGCTTCGTAGAGGCTCTGCAACCCTCTCACATCCTCACGAAGATTCTCAGAGAACTGGCCAGACTGTTCACTAAATCTACTAAACAACTCTACGAAATGTAAAAAGAAACTTTAATGGTTAGTGTCAATTAACACAATTGTAATAGACAGTCTAGATTAAAAACTAATTATTGAGTCAATATTTTGGAATTAACGCATGTTTATATACTATATATGTATACCTGCAGAAACATTATAGCCATGTTGCCTCAGAATTCTGAAGCGAAGTGAAGAAGAGTAGAGGTCCTCAAATCCTCTAGTGCTCATGCATATGGCATCTTCTGATCGCCTGACCTCACTCTCAAAGTGATAGGCTACACCTAAACGTTTCAGTGAATTGAGGAGCTCCAACTGAGCCACTTGCTCAGTTGTGGATGTTATAAGTTGTCGGACTTCTCTTCTCAATTCTTCAACTCTGGTCCTTTGTGTGTCAATCTGCACTCGTTTTCATGTCTTTGAATTAGGATCACATCATAATACCAAAATAAACAAAATAATAGTGTCAGATCAGAGGTATGGAGAATTATTGATGTTGCGCTGGTAATGGACTGGATGAAGTCATAGTTCCATGTACTTGGCTGGGGCCTCCTTTGAGCAGCAGACCTACCGCAGCCCTCAGCCCTTGGCTCACTTCTCACAAGGGTGGTTTTCCATGGCTTGAACCCAGCCTTGGTAGTAGGAGCAAGCTTGGGGGAAGTAACGAAAGGAGTGGAAAGGGAGGTAAGATGAGCAGCTATTATAACAGTGTGTGTATTTATTGTTGAATGCTAAATGCTTTCACTGCCTCATGGATCACTTAGCTCAGGATTGGTTTGGTAGTTTATATAGAGCTGCATCCGAGTGTGCATTGCATGTCTATAATGGTTAGGGAATTTTAATTAGGTTAAATCACTTAAAATATGGTGTTTGCATAAGCTATATAAATGTTTGATCACATTGCATAATTATTTGGTACATTTATTTGATTTGCATATAGATAGAATGCATTATTTCTTCACATTTTTGACATACATTATAATCCGACACTTATTAGCTAATGTTCACCACTTAAAACCATTTTTATCGAAGACCATGTTTATTTTTTACACGTATTTGAGTAATTGCACCCCTTCACCTTTAAGTGGTGCAACTTGCCATTTCAACAAATGCATTTTTTCTTCACGTTTTTGATATGCATTATAATCCGACACTTATTAGCTGATGTTCGCCACTGAAAACCATTTTTATCAAAGACCATGTTTATTTTTTACACGTATTTGAGTAATTTCACCCCGTCACCTTTAAGTGGTGCAACTTGTCGTTTCAACAATATTATGAACATCATTTGCTACCTTATAGAGAGCTGCAATCGAGTGCGCATTGTGTGTTTATAATAGTTAGAGAATTTCAATGAAGAGTAACAACTTACATTATGTTGCTTACATAAGCTATAGTCGTTAGACACACTTTCTTTGAGCAAAAATAAAATGCACTAAAAGATGGTGTTTGTTTAGGTCATAATTCTTTGTATAAATGTAGAATGTATTCATTGTTTCAATGAAAATTTTAATGGGTTCGGTGTCGGCAGCTGGCCCCACCAGCCGGCCCCCACCAGCCACCTTGTGTATCTGCCATTGTTCCGAGAGAAGCATGTAAGAGAAATGAGGAAAAAGAAAAGAATGATGAAAACATGTGGCAGACCCAACTATCTTTCAGGCCTCTTTCACAAAAAGAAACCACTAACCTCACTACTTGTCATAGAAGCTGCCAAAGGAGAAAGAAAGGAAGGAAGGACAAAGCTACCCCTTCAACCACAATTAGGGATGTCAATGGATAATAGTCAAATTGGATTTACGTTTAGACATATCTAAATGCAAATCTGGAATCCTATTTCACAAACTGAATTTGATTTGAATATAATATTCATATTCATATCTAAATACAAATTTTGAACTGAATTTGACCTATTTTCAAAATGTAAGAACATTAGATATAGGATATTTGCTTAATCACAAATCTGATTCAAATCCATGTCCAAATCCAGCCGGATGTTTATGTATATGCAAAAATCTGATTGTAAGCCAATTATTAAAGCTGAATTCAATCCTACTTTTTAATAGGATATGTTTTTCTTTTTCATATTCTTCGTAATAGATCAATTAGATTTTCTATCCAAAGCAGATATATAGGCATCCCTATGCACAACTGTGGATGCCAGTGGTTGGATTCAGCGAGGACTTGGGATTCAGATGTAAGCTCTACTTTTCAAAACTGAATTTGGATCCAAGAAGCTTATGATCCCAAATATAGACATAATTGGGTTGGATCTCCATAACACAAAGTGGACTTCTGCCTGAATATGGCATAAAACATAAAGGAACACAAATTTGATTAGTAATGGCACAAAGCTTTTTTACTAGCTACAGTTCAAAATCAGGTCCATAATCAGATGTGTCCAACCTTGAAAATGGTGGGGGTGATTTTTTTTTTGTAAATTTTAATTATAAAAATATGCTAAATTTTTCTTCTTCTTATTTTTTTTCACTTTTTGTTCTCAAAGAGAAACCCTCAGTCATGGGGACCAAAGACTTTGACCAACAAAATTATAGACATTGCGTACTGGAGGCAGGGGGCCAGGTAGGGGCTGTATTTCTTCTTGGATTTTAAAAAAATAAAAAAAGTTATTTTTAAATTTCAAATATTTTAGTTTATCCTGTATAAAATAAAATAAAATAAATATATTTCTGGTTCTGTAAAAATTTAGAAACTATAGTTTGGTTCCTACAACAAAAATTCCTCGCTTCATCTTTGAGATCTCTCAGCAACCCTCTACGTAAGGGTTAAAAAGAACTTTATGCCCTTTCTTCTATAGTTTTCACCAATTAAAAAAAAAAAGGAGCCTTGAAGTCTTTACTTTTAGCCGAACAAAATAGAAACAAAGACACTACAAGAATTATCACTTACTACCACAAAAAGTAAATTTGCGTCAAAGAAAACAAGCAGCTCACGCTGTAAAAGTTGTCACCTTCTTTTATAATGCAGCCGTGAAAAAAAATCATGGCCTTTCATTACACAGCAGAAAGTTTCCGTTAGATTGTTCCCTTTGTGTGTCATATAAGGTTCCCAATTGGCAGCTTGCTTTTTAATTATAACTATAGAATGTTTGATCCACAAATCAGATTTCAAGAATCTTTTAAAATTTTATAGATTTCAGCACTGGAGCATATCCATATGTCACTGGACGTGTAAAATATTTATATGTATCTTAGAAAGTTTTCCTAGAAATTGAGAATGATTATTAAAAGCGGAATGATCCTGAAAATATGTAATCAATAATGTTTGTTCTATAGTAAATAAAATTATTCTCTTATCACCGTCTTTGTGACTGCTGGATGCTTTGGATTAAATTCATTTCGCAACTGTTTTTTCTTGCATTAGTTTGTATGAATACCTTTGTCTATCATAAAGAAAGTGATGTTCTCGTCACTTTCTCTTTTTTACTGGTGGATATTATGGATTAAATTCATATCACAACTGCCTTTTCTTGCTTTAGTTTATACGATTACCATTGCTCTATTATAATAAAAGTGATGCTCTTGTCGTCGTGTTTTCCGTACTGATTGATGGTTTGGATTAAATTCATTTCACAATTCTGCTTTTTCGTTGAGTTTATATGAATACCCTGAAGAGGTTGAAACTCCTTACTTTTTTCCTCTTACTCGGTTTTCGGTGGAGAGCAGTACACATGTCAACTAAAGTGTCACCCATCTATCTTTTTCTGTCTCCAACAATTGCAGCCATAATAAATGAACTAACAGTAAACTTTCATTGGCCGATCACCCTGAACTACTACGCTACACAGCTTGGGGCTTTCTTGATATGTGGGGACAGATTGAATTGCAAATGGTCAATTTTGTATAGTTTTTTTCAAACGGACATCAAATGCAATTTAGGTACTCTACCTTGTGAAATCAAATTTAAATTTAGCTAATCAGGTTTTGTTGAAAAAGAAGAAATACTCTAGCTATAGGCCACATATTAGACAAATAAGAGACCATAAGGACTCACTGATCTCTCAACAATTTGCTTTACGTTCTCATTCAAAGGCACTCAATAATACCCATCATGTATATTATATTCTCACTATAGCGATAATTTCTCTTACAACACTATGACATATTTGTTAAATTATTGGTATTTGATTTTTTTAATGTTTTAAAGCAAGAAAAATGGTTAATGCTGAGACACCATTAAAAATTTAAAACAAATAATTTCTTAAAAAAATGAATGACTGTCTTAAAAAAAAAAGGGGGCCACTATCGATGGAGTTTAGGGAGTCAAAATCAGAAAGTTTACACACTTATCAAGAAAGTATCCAAAGTGAAGCTTTTCTTTCTTATTTTGCTCTAACTTCTACAACATGAAATTAAAAAACAAGCCCACTTGAAAGGAAATTGGTCGAAAGACTAGTAACAAAACCTGACCCTGAGTACAAAATTGGTCTGAGCAAACTTTGCGTGGCTAGTGCCACTTGATCATGCCCTGTTGCTATTGTTAGAGAGACCTTTCACATCCCATTCTGAGCTCATAGTTCTGCCAAACAGAGTTTGTTGGAATAAAACAGCTCAACTGGATTAGTATGAGTCCTGGACATCATCAGCTTTGTCTCTTCATAATAGCGACGGCCAGCCTTAAGTTTGGCAAGGTCGATGGCATTCCCTCGCGGCACGAACAAGTTGTACTTCTAGTCAATGGTCAGATCACGCAACTTGGATGGAATTGGATTTGGAAAAAAAAAATCATGCATCCAAATTACAAAATACAATGAAAATCTGACAATGTGAGGAAGAGGAAGTGTAGGTGATGTAGAAGTTTGTGGATTGGGAATTTTTCAGGATTTATTTAACACCAATCATGGACCTGGCAGCCTGTAGAGCACTACCTTCCTCTTCCTTCTCTTTCCATTTTCGTAGAGTGAACAACAAGCCAATTTATTTCCATTTTTAAACATTTCTCTCCTTTTTTTTTCTCGATGCCAACCTTGTTTGCAACTCACTTATCCATTTTCCCCATATTATTATGAATGAAAAAGCAAGTGATATGTGAAAAATATTATCTTGGTAGGCACCATGTTTCCAAATCAAAAGAAAACTAAAGTTAGATATGCATGATAAGCGGCTTTGTTTGTTTGAAAAAATTACTAATGTAGATTCGATTTTCATGGTTGGCATTTTGCAATCGTGGAAAATCAATAGCCTAAAATTAAATCTATTAAAATTTGTGGGCCAATCTTTTTTTTTTCTTTCTTTCTTTTCTACATGCAACACTAAAGTGACTGGACAAGTGGTTTTGAAGCCTTTCAAGGTGAACAATAAATATGGCAAGTCAAAATTTTCGAATGTTTTTGCCATTGATCCACTTCTTTCGCTTCAATTATAAAAATAGGTGAGCATAGCCCATGGGAAAATTATTGATTGATACCTAGACAGCCGAGAGTTTTTATAACTAGGTTTGTTTCTATTGAATTATTTACTGTTGATCACAATTTAATCAAGATTAGTGAATATTTGTGCCGTCGCCTTAAATTCCAAATTCTGGATGTATGAACACAAGTATGGCGCATTACTTGGAAGCCAATCATGGTGATACATCTATGTACCAGTGACACCCATGATAGTAAGTATCATTTGCTGACTTATGCACACAATTACTGAACGAGCTCTCAAAGGAAAAAAAATTGTTGGTCCTAGATGATGTAGGGGAAGTAAAATGGTGGGACGAAGAGATAGGGGGAACATTGATGCCGAGTGCCATCGGGAGCAAAATTTTGATTACCAGTTGAAAGAAATATGTGTCGGAGGGGATGGGTGCTTTTTATATGCATGAATTACGAGAATTTAGTTTCCACCAAAGTTGGTACTTGTTTGTGAAGGAGGTTTTAAGAGAAGGCCAAACAGAAGAAGATTCGGTGATGCATAAGATCAAATTTGTTGGAGATGGAATAGTAAAGAAGTGTGGTGGGTTGCCACTTGTTATTAAGATGGTGGGGTCCATGATGCACACCAAGAAAATGAGTAGGGAGGACTGGAAGTCCCTCGTGGATAGTAAGATATGGGAATGGAAGACTCCTACAGCCTCATCATCATCCACAGAAATAGGTGGCGATATTCTTCCTGTTCTCATGATGAGCTACGATAACTTGCCATATTATTTGAAGAGTTGTTTTGTGTATTGCTGCATTTATCCAAAGGATTATGAGATTGAAAGGGAGACATTGACCATGCAATGGGTGGCACATGGATTGATTGAGGAAGGCATAGATGTTGAAGCGACAGCAAACCAATACATTGAAGATTGGATAAGGCAGTGTTTGATTGAAGAAATTGATTTGAAGAGCATCAAATTGCATCACATTTTGCATGACCTTGCCTTATATATAGGTGGAAGGGAATATAGCCATGCCTCTACTACTGAGCACTCCCGCCATCTGTCTTTACTTGGTGTACACGATGCAGAGGCACACAAGCATAATACCTTGGAAACATCAAATAAGGTGTGCACATTGTTGGCTTCTACCAATTCTTACTTGCAGGTTTATATTGAACACTTGACAAATTTCAAGTGGTTGAGGGTGTTGTCATTGAGGGGATGCCAATTTGATGAGCTGCCAAAGTCCATTGAATATCTTTCACTTATTAATATCTCGATCTAAGCAATTCTAAAGTGAGATGGTTGCCCAGTTCAATCTGCCGACTCTGTAACTTGCAAACATTGGATTTAAATTATAGTAAAATTGAAGAGTTGCGCAAGGAAATGGGCGAACTCTGCAACTTGAGGTGTCTTGGGCTGAAATGGACATCAGAATTGAAATTTATAGCGGAAGGCTTGGGGAAGCTTACCAATTTATGGATGACAAAGGGGACACAGGGGTTGGAGGGGACAAGAAAAGCAATTGATTGTGCAAGAAATGCACAATTGCTTAAGGAGAAGTGTGGCATAATTAGTTTGGAATTCTACTTTGGAATTACTGGAGGTGTTTCTGAACAGAGTGGTACTTCTGAACAGAGTAATAAGAAACAGGGTGGGGTTTCTAAATAGAGTGGTGCGCTGGAGGCATTGGAACCTCAACTTGGGCTGGAGTGCTTGGAGATAGGTGATTACAAGGGAAAGATGCCAGCTTGGCATTTGAATACTGAGTATACCAAGCTACATTCGCTAAAGCTAGAAAGATGCCATTTTTTAGAAAAACTAATAAGCATTACCCCAGTTGAAAGTACTAAATGTCATCAATTGCCCAGCACTATGTGAAATAGCTAGCATGCCTGCCTTGGAGTCGTGGAAGGTGGAGGAATGGTGCAGCCTAGAGCAATTACATCATCACATGCCTGCTTTCAAGTCGTTGAAGGTGGAGGAATGCTGCAGCCTAGAGCAATTACCTCATCGACCTAATAGCTTGGAGGCTCTTGTTAACGTTCCTTTACTTGAGGAGTTGATGGTGGAAGGTTTGCTCAACTGGGAAGGGTGGCCAGCAGATGGATTAGGGGAAACAACATTGACTTCTATGCCAAGGTTAAGAGAGGCGAATTTTATGAATTGTCCAAAGATGACGGTCAAGTAACCCAGCTCCAAAGTTTGTCAGTGTGTTGTTGCCTAAGTGCGAGATTGGGATGGAAATTCCTTGTGCAACTGCCAAACCTCATTGAGTTAAGGTTGGATCCAGACTCAGCAGTACTACTGCCATCGCCATTGCAATCGGAGGTATCAACATTTCTACCCTCCCTCAAGTCTCTGTCTTTGATTGACACGAATGTTGATGAGGTCTAATTGTGAAGGGTGCCTCAGTGGTTGTGGGGTCTCTCCCAACTGGAGACATTGTACCTAAACTATTTCTATGAGGACATCAGCTTGGGAGGCCACTGGCAATGCCTCCCAAAACTGAGATACCTAGAGCTTCAATACTTCCACAAACTGAAGTCTCTGGTGGACATTACTACCCACCAAAATGAAAATGATGCAGTAGCAACAACATGTCCCACGGATGCAAACAAACAGATCGCCTGCCTCTCAAAGCTTGAAAAGTTGGTAATTTACTTTTGTCCAGCACTCCATCTGCCGCAGGAACTCAGAGACCATCTTGGGGAAAGGTTATCCATCTTAGGCTAAAGTGGTTGAGGTGCTGTTATATCATGTTACGGAACCTTTTCTGTTTCGTAGGCTGAAGCCTTCAGTATTTACATATGTCCTGCACTTGATCTGCCGCAGGAGTAAGATGCCATCTTGGAGGAAAGGTAACAATTATCCCATATGTTTTAATATTTAAAATCGGTGACAGATTGTAACTATATTTTTTTTGGGGTGAAGTATGAATCTTTTGCATTTCGTCGGCTCTTTTTCTCTCCCTTGTTTGATTTAGGTCTTGTACATTTTTTATGTCTTGTTTTCCAACTGCAAAAGTAGAGTGAATATATAAAAATCAATAGATTCCAACTGCTTTCAGCAAACATGACAGAAGTCAATATTACTTGGTCATGTTGGTGTGATTTCACTGAGAACATCAGCTTGGGAGGCCACAGGAAATGCCTCCCGAAACTGAGAAAGCCAGTTCTTTTTTACTTCCCCAATGTCAAGTCTTCTGGTAGCGCAGCAAATAGTGTTACTCCTCAACAAAATGATGCAGTAGCAACCACGTTTCTCACGGATAAACAGGAACAGATCGCCTTCTTCTGAAGCTTCAATGGTTGAGCAGATAAGAGACCATCTTGGAGAAAGGTTTACAATTACTAAAATGTTTTAGTGTGTAAAAAATCGGTGACAGATTGAAACTATTTTTCTGTTAAACGTGAATCCTTTTTGCTTTTTGTCGGCTCTCTTCTTTCCTTCCCTTGCTTGATTTAGGACTTGCAAAATTTTTATGCCATGTTTTCCATTATCTCTTTCACCCACCACACATTTGGTCTATTAGTTCTTAGCCGATCCAACCACCATTTAATTTTTATGCATCCACATAATATTTTTCTTCCTTTATTTTTCTTGACTGTCACATCATGATAGAATGGATAGTCTTAGTATATATATATATATATATATACATATAGAGTTCCAAATCTGATGGATCCATATCCAAAACCTGTAAGGTTGTTAGCAGAGATGCTCACTTCCTATTGTATAGCTGAGTCCTCCACCTAAGGCTAATATTGGCAAATATTAAAATCTCTAAGTAAGGGGGCTTGTATTCTTAACTCTTGAGAAGATGCACTAGCCAGTACTCTATACATTCCTTCACAATCATTTATAGCTCATGCATTTTAAAATTTCCTTTTAATTCAGGGGGATATATTGAAGTATTAACATTTTAAATCATTTGCAATCTGTAAGGTTCTAAGAAATCACACCAACATGTCCATATTAAGCTTTTTGGCATCGCTTGTTTTATAAGGAAGCAGGCCCTACCTGCTGGGTCATTCTTGAATCAAAATTTCAGAATTTTGATTTTATCATATGGGTAGAATATGAGTCGAGAATCTTAAAAGTTTTTCTTCTCTCTTGGCACATGTTATGATGATTTTAATACACCAATTCCAGAATTTTAGTTCTTGCTCTATCAAACACATAATTTTCAATTTTAAAATCAAAGTTCCAGACTATCAAAGGGAAACTAGAATTGGAAGTTTCATTCCAATTCTAGTTGAAGGTGAAATTTTTCGACTTTTACAATCCAAATACAGTTTTTATATTTATGTTCAAATCCAAATTCGAATCCGATCAAATATTTAATGTATATATGAATCCAAATACGAATGGATGTCATTTCTTCAATCCATATCCCAACCACTATTTTTTTGGAATTTTTAATATGAAATCTAAGGGTATCAAACAAAACCTGAAAGCAAAAATATTAATTAACCTAAAAAGTATTTGCTCAACATTTACTTTTGTCTTAGAATTTAGATGTTCCTCACTTTCTCTACAATCACATATGTCCTATGACCACATAAAATTTTGTAAGATAATATCGGGTCCAACTAATCGACTAGGATCCGATCTGTTTGTTCATGGGCCCCAAGTGAATTTTTGCACCTACACGTGGGAAGGCAACGAGGGCGTTCTTTCACATCCAACTGCTTTTCTCTCCCCCTCTTTTGCCGTTACTCACGGATTCTACATAAGTTAATTACCCTTAACAGTACGGACGTATTACATTATTGCCACTTTCATGGGAGGTTAAGTTTTTTTATTCCGCGCAAAATTTTTTTAATATAATTTATGGTAGACTGTTCAAAATGCTTCTATAAAATTAGTCGAAGTCACACGGAAATACTTAAGAAATTAATGTCATTTACGTAATGTATAATCATTAACTTGACCAACAACATTTTATTAAAAAAACATATAAACACTTGCAGTTGACTTAAATCATTTTAAACTTTGTTTAATTTATTTATTTGTTTAAGAGAGAGAAAATAGTTTTGTTATATATTATATTTTTCAACATGTCCTTGTCCAAATGAGTTTGTGTTTGAAAAGTTTCCTATGTATTCCTGTGAGTTGTTGAAATTCTTTATATAAGAAAAAAGGAAATGTATGTCCTTAGTAACAAATTTTAAAATTAGGGTAAAAAGAAAAGGAAAAAAGGTCAAGAAGTGTTTGTTTATAAAAGTACTTGTACACATTGATAGAAATTTTAGAAAGGCCAAACGTATTTAAGGTAACTGCATTTAAAAGCTACAAGTGGTTATCATTTTAATTTAGAGGAGAAGGGATGTACAATTTTTTGCCTTCGCTATACTGTACTACTGGCACATGCAACGTATCTTTATTTTTTTCTCATTTGCTCAAAGCACCTTATTCTTTAAGGATGACGAATCTTTTCGAGACTAAAGAAGGGTATTTCTTTTTTGAGGATGAATAATCTCTAGTTAAGGGTAGACCTAAGGTTGTTGATGTATCCAATATCTGACTGCATTAGACATGGAAACAAAAAAGAAAAAAAAGATGTATTTGGATTTTAAAAATGTCACTAGATCAGATTTGGATTTGAATTTATATGCAAATGTAAAAAAATTTAAAAACTTTAAAAATTTATATGTAAATGTAAAAAATTCAACTTATATATATATATATATATATTTCAGCCCCTCTTAAAATTTTGAAACTATATTTGGCCCTTGCGACAAACAAAATCCGACTTTCACATTTCAAAATATGGTCTGGATTTCATTGTATAATTAAAGGTTGGATTCCGACTTCGATCATGTTAAAGTAAAAGCTAGATATCTGATTAGATCCAGAGTGTAAAATTAAAATTTGCAATCACATAAACTTGTCTTCCATTAGCATTCAAATCTTAATTTTGAATCTAAGTATTTGAACTTCTAATAAATCGAATATGATAACACTGTAAATTTGGTTTGAATATGATAACGCTCACGCAAAGTAGGGGATAGAATGGAATTGCTTTTAGAAAGACATAAAAGACATCCCCATCTTCTCTCCAACTTGTGGCATTGTTTATTTGTGTTTATGAAGAGAGACAGGGGGAGGGAGATGCTATCTGCAGATAAATAGTCCGACATCAAGGAAGAAAAGCAGTTGTGGGGGTCTTGTAAGAGGAGCTCCAATCTGCCCAGTAGTCGAGGACACTTGGCACTTGAGGCAAATATTCCACCCAAGTATTTCTTGCTTCTTCTTCTTGCTTCTTTAGCTAGTTTTATTCAGTCAGTGGCCTCTTTGTTAGTATCAGTTGTTCCACGTCAAAATTAAAACTTAAATTTGTGTGAAACAAGCAAGAAATCCGAGCATGCATGTCTACCTTCTCTAGAGTCCCTCACCATCATGCCGTAAGGCAGCTCACTCATTCTGCTATGGAGACAGATCATATCTGCCAACGTTATTTTTGCATGTCACGGGGTTTCACATCCATTGGAATCTGGTATCCATCGGACCCAGTTACAAAACTGTACCAAATCCGAATTCAATTAAGAATCAGAATTGTTTGACTTCTTCACCTTTTGGAGTTTTCTTTTAAGAACTCTCTTCTGTTTTTGACATCTCATTCTAACAGGAATGTTTGGGTTCCAAAGAACACAATGTTCATATATGAAACACCCTTTAAAGTGTGCGTAAATTTTTGTTGCTATTCTTCTTGTACACTTTGAGGCCTCCTCCCTGGCACGATTCTATTGGAAGTTCATAACTTTTTTCATGTATATCTTTGGATCAATGCCTTTAAAGCAAAATTATTGGAATCAAATGGAAGTTAACCTATCCAACCCAAATCGCTGTTAAGCCAAATTTTTGGCTGAGCTGGAGGTTAATAACCACACTACCTAGAAAAGACCCAAGGCCCCTCATACCTTTCAGCTTAAGTGTCGCGAACTCACATTTAATTGTTAATATATGTTTTTGGTATTATCATTTTAAAAAAGGTAACTTTTATATAGTGTTTTGCCGATTCACAGTTGAATCAATTGAATTGTTAAAATAGCCAATTTTACTGAATTGACCAGCTTGATTGATTTGATTCCATGTAAGTATGTTTTTTGTAATAGCAGTATTTAAAAAAATATAAACTAAACCCTCACAAGATGGTTTCCACAACCATAAATGTTTACTACCCATGAATGTTTTTTTAGAAAATCATCAGACAACGTAAAGATACAAGCCTAACCGACATTTCATCCAATTATATTAAACAAGAGCTAATAAAATCCAATTTCCAAAAGAGTTAATTTTCCTTAATATTTCTGGAACTTACAATAATTTAGTTAACATCTGTTTAAAAAATTGGTGTATTTGGTTTTATAAAATGTCGCTCTGGCAATTCTGGATTTGAATTCAATTTAATAAATGTTCAATCAATTTGGATAAGGGTTTAGGTTCAATTTCAGACAAATATCCTTGTATATTTAATATACAAACAATTTGAAAGATGGCCAGTCCTTCACATTTCAAAATATGGTCAGAATTTGATTGCCTAATTAAAGGATGGATTCAGACTTGGGTCATGTCAAAATGAAAATTAGATATCGGATCAGATCTGGACTATAAATTCAAAAATTTGATTCACGCAAACTTTTCTTTCATTAACATTCAAATCTTAAATCAAATCTAAATATGTGAACTTCTGATATATAGAATAGGGTAATGCCATACATTCAGTTTGAATCTGATCTGATGGGGTATCATTCTTTCGCCGGCCATACGCCACGCAAGGTTGGGGAGAGAATGGAACTGCTTTTAGAAAGATACAAATGGCACCACATGTTCTCTTCAATTTGTCACATTGACAATTTATCCTTGTGAAGAGAGAGAGGGAGAAAAGGGGGGGAAGAAACCCCTTGTTTTCATGGTTTTACCATAGAATTTGTTCTCATTGGTGTGCAACTCTGTGATTAAGTGGAAATTTTTAAGTTGTTTGCTCATTTTACAGCACTAAAAAGAATACCTTGGTACTACAGGACAATCATACCCCAGTTTCTATCACAAGTAAACCAATTTTCCTTTCAACTCGAGGTAACAAGTTTTTCTTTGGTGTCGTACACGAATTAAACGAGTTGATGTGAACAAGTTTTAATAAACAAGTTACGCCATAAACGATATAAGCAAGTTAAGGGAGTCGAGCTCGAGCTTGATGTTGTATAATCAAGTCGAGCTCAAGAGGGACAAGCTTGGGCTCGACGCATGTGCAGCCCTACTTGGTGATGCAACGTCGTTGCTACGAGTTTAGGCATCCCAAACATTTTTATTAACAATATAACAGATAACAAAATACAAGATACCTGATCTAGAACAAACCAAAAAAGAAGAGAGACATAAACCTCAAATACAAAGATAGAAACTACAACTAACGAATAAGAATATAGGCATAAAACAAACCTCACTGTACAAAAGGATTACAGCCTCGTTGCAATTGATTGTTGACAGCAAATACATCATTTACAAAAAGCCATTTTCTGCACACCATTTCACCACATACAGATCAACCGCAAAACCATGTAGTAAGGAGGAAAGATCACCTGTTGATGTTCCCACTTCAAATCGGCTTTCATATCCTTTAAATCAGTGCAGACTCTCCATTCGAGACCACTCATAATCAAATTGGCATGATGCATAATAGAATTTCTTTGTTTCCTTATGTTCCAAAAGAGTACATGTAAGCATAAACATAGCGTATTGTAACCCATTTATTTGAAAGACCATTTGAACCACCATGAGATAACTTCTTGAATAGAGTTATGCACTTCTAAACATGACCCCTCCCCCTAATATTTTGGGAAAAATATGATACTTATATTTTTAAATTTTTTAATTTGGGCTATGTAAAAATTTTGAAAAATATTGTTCAGTACTTGTATAGTTTTTGCAAATACTATTCTACACTTCCCAAAAAAATTGCTGGCTTCACCCTTGTATCTAGGGTCTTCTGTTTTTTTTTCAAGTCCATTTCATCTCAAGTTAATGAAATTATGAGTGCCCCATTCCTCACATGAAATTTTCACCTTTTTGTAACCCAAACACCGCTAAATTAAGTAACAAACCTCTTCTCATCCCCAAAAGGAGCTTTTCCATATCCAAGAAAAATAGCATTACTTTACAATGTTCACAAGCTCCCATTCAAGTATTGGTGTGACCAAAAGAGTACATAAGGAGTTGGTGACGTCAAGAAGGCCAAGACCACCTTCTTGTATCGAGCAAGCAGACTTCCAACTAATTAAGTGACGTTTCCTAATATGATGAGAATCCCCCCAAATAAAATGACAATTTCTTCTCTACAAAGTTCAGTACAAGAAGTGGAAGTCTAAATGCTCTCACCCAAAACCGACCACTTGCTGGAACATGCTTCTCATATAAGTAAGTGGATGGTCCACCCTTCTACAAAGCTTCTCACATAAGTCAGGGGTGAGAGTACCAACAAATAATGGAACCCAAATAAGTAAGGGGAAGTTTAGACAACTGTCAATGAAACAGTTTGCAATCACCATTGTGTTGTCAAAAACATTAAAATGAATACGAAAATGAAATGAATTTATAGTCAAACCTGGTTTGGAAGTGAAATCAGGTAAAGCTGTGCTTAAACAAGAAGTGGATTTTCACAACAGCCAAAAAAATAAAAGGATGTCATTTGCAGAGAAGAAGCGCCCCAGGTAAGAAGTAAATTGAGAAAGTCATTTTAGGGGCTTGCTGCCCAGTAAAACTCGCCATGGAGGTTTTCAGATAAAACTTCCACAACACAACAATAATAAACAAAAGTGGAGAGAGGTGCATTTGTCATCGGCCTCCATAGCAACAAAAAGTGGTTCCTCCCTTTTTAAAGGTGACAACTAAGGAAGAGTAGAAACATAAGTCATAATTTTCCTCATCCTATCTTCATAGGATCCCAAAAAAAAAGACCAAAGTGCCGGAAAGACCATCTCACTTTGCCATAAACTTTTGGAATATTTAATTTGAGGAGAAAAAATTGTTCTATATGCCCTTATCCAAGCTGTTGACTGCTTCAAGTGCAAGGTGCATGGTTGGTGAATAAATCTACTGGAGAGATCAAATGCCCTTGTTCTGAGCCAATAATTGTGCTAAGACAATCTTCATTCTCTCAGCCGTCAACTTAGCAACTAGTTTATAGATCAAATTGCATAATGATGTAGGTCAAGACTTTTATATCCATAATGACATGAAATTAAAAATCAATATCATATGTGTTGCATTTACCCACCTTACAAGCTTGTTTGTGATGAAGAAATTTCTCACCCCTAGTGCTGCATATTTTGCATCTCAAAATTTCTTTTGGTTCACCAATGGTTATTTGTTCTACAAAGTGGAAAAGGGTCCACTGGCCATCAGTATGAGGCTTAGTTTTTTCTGGCGAGTTGTTCATTCTTGGTGAATTTCCACATTCATTTAAGCATTATTCTCCACTTAAATGCAGTGTGGGGCATGGTAAATATTTTATATTGTTTTAGAAATTTTAAATTTTATAAAGCAAAAAATGATGTAAGAGCCAATCCTTAAAATAAGAAAACTGTTTGTGAGGCATTGCAAAAGAGAGTTCTATAATTTTTTTTACAAAATGGTAGGAGATATGTTTTAGAAGAAATAATCTTAACTAATGAATCGTTTGATTTGGAAAAATCATTTGAATAAAAAATCAAGTCAGTTTTTGAGAAAAGTGCTTTAAGAAAATTTTATAAGTTTTTTTTAATGAATGATCATTTGTAACATAAAGAAAGTTAGTAGCAATCTTCCAGAACACATTAATCTCAAGGTTTTAGCCTAACTCAGTTACCACAATATTAGGGCTCGATCTTATTTTGTTTAGGTTTTTTAAAGGAGTGGCTGTAGGTATCCGTGAATCCTGTAAATGCATAGTGAATATGCATGTTAAATGAAAAAAAAAAGAGTTCTCTATGCTTGAAATGAAAATTAGATAAGTCATTCATACCACAACATACATATAAAATCGAAAATGAGTATCCTATCAAGTCAAGTGTAGTATGATAACCATCATGGGTACTGCACCTTAATATTGGCCTTGGTGAAGTTGACAGATTTTGGGCGATGCAAGATGAGACTATATATATATATATAAAGAGAGAGAGAGAGAGAGAGAGAAATCGAAGAGAGAAAGATAAAAGAAAAAAAAGAAAAAGAGTGATAAAAAGAGAAGTAATAAAAGAAAGAAAAAGAGAGGAAGAGATTTTAAAAAAGGGAGAGAGAGAACTGAAGAGAGAGAAAAAAAGTGAAAAAGAAAATTTTTAGAAAGACATAGCGAAAGAGTGCTAAAACGAGAGAGAGAAATAGAAGAGAGAGAAACCTGAGAGAGAAATAGAGAAATTAAAAGAGAGATTTTAAGTTCAAAATTCTCTTTCATGGATGGAAACTAGGAATAACAAGTTAGGCCTCCTAGTGCTCTTCTGTGCTGAGCATGGCAGCGGCCTCTTGGCGAGAGCACTCTGCTAAACACCGAATGCTCTCTCCCAGTAGCATGCTGGTTACTTTCGAATCTGGCCCGGGGGAGTTAAATGCCTCCTCATTGGCTTGAATTTGATTGAGTCAATGAGGTGGGTATTTGGTCCTGCCACCCTAGGTAGGCCCCACACGAGTCCCAGCTGCATGGTTAAAATTAAAAAGAAAAGAGAAAAAGTGAAAATTTCATATTTTTCTAAGGGCAAAATGACCTTTTTGTAAAATGAATTTGGATCCGGTTTTGACAATTTTGGGTCCGCTTGAATCTGAATCAATTTTTCCCGAACCTGGAAGGGTCCAGATTGAAGTCAAATACCCGAATTATGGATTGAATTTGTGTCTTCAGTCCAGTTTTAGATTTTATAAAGCAAAATTGAGACAGAAGGTGAGGGGAGTTTGTGTGCGTGCTCGGGGATCCAACTTGATATATGATGCTGGAGGTTGGTTCTCGGGCTTGGTTTTTTATATTTGGATAAAAAATTTGGGTTGGATCTAGGTTAAGCTTTGTGCATTGAATTTGGATATATATATATATATATATATATATTTGTTCTGGATTGTGAACTGGATTTTTACTCTATTTTTGGATCTTGGATCAGGTTTTTGGATATAGGTATATTTTTGGATGTAATGCTTAGTTTTCGATCTGAATTTGGCACAATTTTCGATTTAAAGCTGAGATTTGGATTCAGATCTATGACTCAATTTTGTATCTGGATCTTAATTTGGGTCTAGATATGGATCTATGGATCCATTTTTCTTTAGATCTTGGATTGGATCAAATATGAATCCAAGGCTCTTCAATCTAGACTAGGTGGATCTAGATATGGATGGAGGGCTCTTTTGCAATCTAGAGGTGGCATTTGGATCCAAAGATGGGTCTAGGGATCTGATTTCGATTTACAGCTAGGATTTGGATCCAGATATGGGTCTAGGGTCTTGTTTTCAGTCTCTGTATGATTTTTTGGACTGAATCCCTGTCTGAATGTGGATTTGAATTACAAAATATGTCTAGATTTGGGCTGTGCTGGAGTCAACTTCTGAAATTAGATGTAAATGGGTCCTAAATCGAGTTGACAATATAATCAGATAAGAAATTGATCAAAATTAAGGAAAATCAAGGTGTTTGCAGCTGGCAATCTTTGCTATTTTGTTGTAAACTCACCATAAAATGTTCAAAAAATGCTGATTACCCCAAACAACGGTTGGATCTATCATCCACCATTGGCAAGACATTGATGTGGTGGTGGAGCTTATTAAACGGACTCACTCACTCAACTTAATTTTTATGAGGGGAGTGCCTAAGTCTACAAGTCAACTATAATTTTGGGCAGCAGCGTCATCTTTATCATCAGTTCTTGCTTTGCCTTTCTTCCCCTCCATATTCTACAATTCCCTATCTCCAATACTCATACCAAATTTTCACCATCTTACCATTACCCAAACACGGCTAGATTAAGTAACAAACCTGTTCTCTTCCCCAAAAGCCAGCTTTCCATATCCATGAGAAATGAGCTTTAGTTTATAGGGTTCACAATCTCCAATTCAAGTATTGGTGTCTGACCAAAAGAGCCCACAAGGAGTTGGACATTCTAGCATGAAAAGTTATAGTAAAGAAAACACTGGAAATATCACCAGAAAATATCGATGGAAAGCCCTGTTGAATAGGTAGAGTTAGACCGGGATAACATGAACAAGCATTTGAGCTTCTGTCAAGAGTCTTTTTGTGTCCATTGTATATGCAAAACAATAAAAAGGTATTACATGTGCAACTCTTAGTATCACAGTGCAAGACATTTATCCTAGCTTCCGCAAGAGTACATAGGCTCAACAAAGGGGAACTGCATCCCCAAGGGGGTTGGTGCCTTGGGCAGTTGGGGATGGGTAGACTGGTAGTTTCCGTTTTGAATCCCCATTGTATCAACTCCCTGTGCTGCAAAAGAATGCATCGATATGAAAATTGATCTATAATGTGGGCACCTTTCCCATGGCACCAAAAGCATACTTGGACTTTATGGGGACTTTATTGTAAAAAATGACTTCTAATACTCCTTCTGCTCTCCCAAACAAGGGAAACGTGAAACTTTTTGACCATTTTTCTGATTTTCTTTTATGAATTTAACAAGTTAAAACTATGGGAACCCCCATATGAGCCAAGGGGTACATGTCCACTCTTCATTGCCGAAAATTTCATTACATGTCTTTATGGTTGCGGCCAGTGGTAGAGCCAAAAATTTCTGGTTGAGGGGCACTTGAAGTGTAAGATTCAAATCTTAAGGGACACTGATATGTGAAAAACGGAAAATTAATGGAGTTTTTGTATGTAAATAGTTTAATTTTTTTGGGTTGGTGTGGGCAACTGCCCACACTAGCAATAATGTAGCTCTGCCACTAGGACACAGTAGCTAAGTTTTCACTATGGTCTACATGCTATGCATCCCCATTTTTGGCTGCTGTAAATATAATTTTTTGTTAATACAAGTCCAGAGCCTAACTCCCACCATCTTCCATAGGAAACCTGAGCTGCTAATTACCCTATATCAGGAGATGTCAGCATATCCGATTTGGATCAGATATCTGACCAAACTCTATCGAAAAAAATTAGATATGAAAAAAGAAAATATCTGGTTAATAAGGCAGATCATATTTGCATTTAAGAAATGACATATGATGGGATTCAGATATACATGATATCCTATCATATTCAGATTCATCGGATTTATTTTTAAAGAAATATCCTATATCTAATGCTCTTAAATTCTAAAACAATGGCTAAATTTGGTTCAAAATTCGGATTCAGGTTCAGATATGAATGTAAAAGTCAATTGTGAAATCAGATTTTGAATTTGGATTCAGATATAAATTTCTTTGTGTTTCAAATATGAATATCCAAAAAAGTGGACACAGTTAAAAGTATATCTGATTTGAATGTGATCTGCTGACATCCCAACTATATCCACATAAATTGTCCAACTCAACTCAAAGATCAGAAGACAAACATGCAGCCCCTGCGAAATGAATTAGCATAAGATTTGCAAGTGGATGGAATGCAACAGGCAAGCTTAGCATCACAAAGAGGTTCTGATACACTCTTTGTTACACATATCAATGGCCAAAAAGAGCTGCAAATAAGCCAGATGTGGGGTGGTATGAGCAGTTGCCGGCTTTGTCTGGGATTGAATAAGATCCCATTTCCTTCCCTGGTCACCCCACAAGTTCCCAGCAGTGATCGCGTGTGTGACCCAATTTCCTACAGTGAGTACACTTAAGTTTGCTGTGATTTTTCTGTGTGTTTGAGTGGTACCTTTGTATGCCTTGATTAGTGCCCGATTGTGAAAGGCACGCCATTCTTTCTTGGCTGTCTTCTATGGAGTCCATTTTAGGAGGGACGCTCATGACTCTTTGCCTTGACACCTCTCTCTGAATCATTTGACAAACCGGATTGAATTTTGGCCGCGGCATAGTATTCAGGATTTGAGTTCTTATGGCTTCATAGTCCTCACTCAATCCAACGAGGACCTTGAAGATTTGATCTTCTTCAAATCTTGGAGGAACTCATCATATAGACTCCCGAGTCTCCCAGTGTACCGCTGCACATCTTGGTCATGGAGGGTGAGATTGGCAATCTCGCATTGTATGTGGTATACTTGAGCAAGATTATTTTGCTCACTGTAAAGTTCTTTTAGAGCCTCCCATATTCCGTGCGCGGTATCTTGATATGTAAACAGATTAGCTATGGATGGTTCTGTGGAGTTGAGCAGCCATGCCATAACCATGTCATTCTGTGATTCCCATTCATCATAGTTGGGGTCATTAGTGGCTGGAGCTTTGATTTTCCCATTAATATATCGTGCCTTTAGAAACCTGTGGCACTTGTAAATTCCGTATCTCTTCACAGGATTGTCCAAAAAATCTGAAAATTGAATAAAAAATACTAGACACATCCTCAAATCCAACACCACCTTACTCAACCTCTGAATCACCTCCACTCAAAAATGCGCTCCAGAGAAAGTCACGCCTGGAATGGCCTGTCTGGGCCACAGCAGCTGCGGCACTTCTAAAATGTCGTCTTCTCCCTCACCTCCTTATCTTGTTCTCCCGGGATCTTCAGATAACCTTGCAGGACATGGTGAAGAGAAAGAACTGGGCACTGGCCAATGCAAGATTTCTCCACTCCTTGTGGAGACAGTGGCGATGGGGGGTGTATTTTTGCAAGCGACACCCATTTGGTGGGTGCGTGGCCAAGTTTGCTATACAGTTGGAAGTGGGGCAGGGGCTGAGGCAGTTGATAACATGAAATGTTTGAAAAATGATCAATATTGAATTTTAGAAAATTTGGGGTGATTACACCTTCTAAGAATTTTCAAACTATTAGAACATTGATTAGGAAATACTTGTTGCTCTTAAATTGTTGTGTAAACAAATTTATTAATTGAAAAATGTCATTCTCATGTTTTAATAAATAATGAATAAGTGCACGTGAGCAATGTGTTCCTTTAAGGGGTAGCATTGATTGTGAAGGTTCCACCAATCTGCCCAGAAAATTCATAAAGGTTTATGAAACAATAGCTCTAGAGTCAAATGAACCTTCTATAATTTTGCTGTAGATTTATGGGACACTCACAAAGTGTCTCTATTGCCAAACGCCCTCTTAGCTCCTTTATAAACTAAAGGGCAACACAAGGCACTGAGAGAGTTTGTAAACTTCGCCTTACGTAAAAGAGTGGGTGAGAAGATTACATAATAAAAACATGAAAGATGGTTGTTGTATATGAAAACACCCTTACTTTGAACCGGGTCCAGATCTAGAACTTTGAGAACATTTTTAGTTGTAATAACTTTGGATGTGATGTATATTCAAACTCTGATTTTAACTATGCATTGGACTCATATATTTAAATTTGGATTTGGATATATGAATTCAGCTTTGTTTTATTTTGAATTTACTATCCAATTGGATATATACCGAATTACTTAATTTTAAGACGATCTGTCATAAGTTAGGTTGTATGGGAAGAAAATATTTTTAACATCCAGTAATTTACATATCCATTCCTCTCTCCCGTTCTCGTCTTGGGTAAGCAATTTTGGGCAGGAGGTTAGAGTTGTATCTTATTATCCAGTCATTGGTGCAAAACCCATAAATTGCCCAAGCCACATATCTAAATAAGCTTTGTGATTCTGAGAAAAGAAAAAAAAACAAGATCACATATCCAAATTTTTTACATAATAAAATAGGATAAATGAAAACCGTAGAAAAAGAAATCTGCAAACGTGAGAAAAGGGAAGCGTAGAAGATTGGGATTGATACATTTTTCCCAGATTTGTTTAGCAGAAAAAATATATGGGACTTTTGCCAGTGTGCATAGAAGCCTATGGGCTCACCATAGTCGAAAATCAGTAGAGCTTCTGATTGGAGGCAAACAAATGGACCCTTAAAGATTAATTCTCTCATAAACTCAGCAACTTGAGAAATTTAATTTTCTGAGTTAAAAGAAAGCGAGAGTCTTGTTGTATTTTTGTACTCTCCACCACGGCAGCGGTGGACCTAATTAGAGGGGTGCATGCGCACTTGCTCACCTTTGTAAGTTTGATCTCTTCCTTAATTTGCCTAATTTCTTCACTTCTGATTCTTTTCCTCTACTCTTCCCGTCTACCCAGAAACAGGGGAGGTTGGCGTTAGTAATGGGCGTACTTGCAGAAGCGCTCTTTCTGTTATTTTGGAAGCCATCACCAGTTTATTGAAAGAAAAGGTCAGCCTCATCTTGAATGCCAAAGCTGATATCGTCAACCTCCAGAGGAAGCTGGAACTATTACCGGCAGCCCTTAAAAAAAAAAGAGGGGCCACTATCGATAGACTTTAGGGAGTCAAAATCATAAATTTTACACTCTTATCAAGAAAGCATCCAAAGTGAAGCTTTTCTCTATTCTTTTGCTCTAACTTCTACAAAATGAAATAAAAAAAAAACCCACTTGAAAGGAAATAGGTCAAAAGACTAGTAACAAAACCTAACCCTGAGTACGTAATTGGTCTGACCCAACTTTGTGTGGCTCGTGCCACTTGTTCATGCCCTGTTGCTATGGTTAGAGAGACCTTTCACATCCCATTCTGAGCTCTTAGTTCTGTCAAACAGAGTTTGTTGAAATAAAACAGCTCAACTGGATTAGTATGACTCCTGGACATCATCAGCTTTGTCTCTTCATAATTGGGATGGCCTGTCTTAAGTTTGGCAAGGTCGATTGCATTCCCTCGTGGCATGAACAAGTTGTACATCTAGTCAATGGTCAGATCATGAAACTTGGATGGGATAGAGGAAGTGTAGGTGATATAGAAGTTTGTGGATTGGGAAGTTTTTCAGATTTATTTAGCACCAATCATGCACCTTGCCAGCCTGTAGAGCACTACCTTCGTCTTCCTTCTCTTTCCATTTTCATAGAGTGAACAACAAGCCGATTTATTTCCATTTTCAAACATTTCTCTCACTTCTTTTCTTTTTTCTCGACGCGAACCTCGTTCACAACTCACTTTTCCATTTTCCCCATATTATTATGAATGAAAAAGCAAGTGATATGTGGAAAATATTATCTTGGTAGGCACCATGTTTCCAAATCAAAAGAAAACTAAAGTTAGATATGCATGATAAGGGGCTTTGTTTGTTTGAAAAATTTACTAATGTAGATTGGATTTTCATGGTTGGGATTTCGTAATCGTGGAAATGTCAACTGCCTAAAATTAAATCTATTAAAATTTGTGGGCCAATCTTTTTTTTTCCTTTTTTTCTTTCTTTTCTACATGCAACACTAAAGCAACTGGACAAGTGGTTTTGAAGCCTTTCATGGTGAAGAATAAATATGGGAATTTAAAAGTTTTGAAAGTTTTTGCCATTGATCCACTTCTTTCTGTTCAATTACAAAAATAGGTGAGCATAGCCCATGTGAAAAATATTGATTGATAACTAGACAGCCGAGAGCTTTTATAACTACGCTTTTTGCTATTGAATTATTGACTATTGATCACAATTTAGTCAAGATTAGTGAATATTTGTGCCGTCGCCTTAAATTCCAATTTCTGGATGTATGAACACAATTATGGCCCATTAATAGGAAGCCAATCCTGGTGATACATCAATGTACCAGGGACACCCATGATAGTAAGTATCGTTTGCCAAATAATCATATTGTAAGGATTTAGGCTGGAGCAGAAGGTGGGGGAGCTGACAGGAGCCATGGCCCCTCCCCCCTCATCTTTTGGAAAAAGAAATGATACTTACATTTTAAAAAATTTTAAATTGGCCTATGTAAAAATTTTGAAAAATATTGTTTGGCCCTTGTATAATTTTTGCAAATACTGATCAGCCCTTCCTAAAAAAATTGCTCGCTTCACCCCTGGATCTCGCGGTCTACTGTTTTTTATTTCATATCCATTTCATCTCAAGTTAATGAAATTATGAGTACCTCATATCAGAACATCATCACAATCAATAAGAGAAGAAGAGCTAATAAGAAACTAGACTGACATAGAAAATATATCTCTGGCGAGAAATTCTTGCTTGTGGGTAAGAACTGCCTCCACTGTAGCTTGCATGTGACTTTGTAATTTCATAAGATAATCTTGCTTGACTAGTTGTTCTAGAATCCCCTATCCTCAATACTCTTACCAAATTTTCACTTTCTTACTGTTACCCAAACACCGCTACATTTTCCATATTCATGAGAAATGAGCTTTTGAAGCATCAAATTTGAGAAGAGAGAGAGGGTCCCCTTGTCATCAACCTCTAGGGCTACAAAAAGTGGTCCCCTCACTTCTTAAAGGCAACAACAAAGAAATCAGTAGAAACACAAGTCATATTTTTCCTCACCCAATCCTCACAAAATCCCAAATAAGAAAGCCCAAAGTTCAGAAAGACAATCTCACTTTGTCATAAGCTTTTGAAACATCTAGTTTGAGAAGAAAAAAATGTTCTATATGCCCTTATCCAAGCTGTTGACCACTTCAAGAGCAAGATGCACGGATGGTGAATAAATCTAGTGGGGATATCAGAAGTACAACTAGTTTATAGATCACATTGCATAATGATATAAGTCAAGTGTTTTATATCCATAATGATATAGAATTAAGAATCAATATCATGTGTTCCATTTATGAGAAGAAATTTCTCACCACCAGAGCCATATTGTTTGCATCCCAAAATTTTTTTTGGTTCACCAGTGAGAATTTGTTTTGCAAACTAGAAAAGGGGTCCACCAGCCATTGGTATGAGGCTTAGTTTTTCTGTGGCATTCTTCATTCTTGGTGCATTTTCTCAACTTAAATTCAATGTGGTGGATGGTAAAGATGTTAAAGTGTTTTAGAAATTTAAAATTTTATAAAGCAAAAGAAGATGTAAGAGTCAATCCTTAAAATAAGAAAATTGTTTATTAGCCATTGGAAAAGAAAGTTTGATAATTTTTGTTTGATAAAATGGTAAGAGATACATTTTAGAAGAAATAATCTTAACTAATGAATCATTTGATTTGTAATAATCATTTAAAGTAAAAAAAAATAAGTCAATTTTTGAAAGAAGAGTTTTGATAAATCTTATAAAAATGCTTTAATGAAATGACCATTTGTAAAGTAAAGAAAGTTAGTAGATATCTTTTGAAACACAAGTTAATCTCAAGTTTTAGCCTAACTCTATTACCATATTATTAAGGCTCGATCATATTTTGGTTAGGTTTCCTAAAGGAGTGGTTGTGGGTATTGGTGAATCTTATGAATGCATGGTGAATATGAAAGTTAAATGAAAAGAGAAAGAATTCTCTATGCTTGAAAGAAAATTAGATAAGTCATTCATACTACAACATGCATATTAAAAAAAAGGTTTTCAAAAATGAGTTGTATGCCATCAAGTGTAGTCCAAATGATAAGGATCATGGGTGTTGCACCTTAATATTGGCCTTGGTGAAGTCGAATGATTTTGGGCCAAGCAAAATGGGAGATTTTTTTTGTTTAATATATAAATAGAGAGAGAGAGAGAGAGAAATTAGAAGAGAGTAAAAGGGAGAGAAGTCTAAAAGGAGGGGAGTAAAGGTGGGTGGGGGAGGAGAGAAGAACCAGTCCAGTTGACCTCATAATGACACCCCTAATCTCAAAATCAACATTGTTCCTCAATACCATTAGGATAGCACCCTCCAAGAGTCAAACTGAAGACATGGCTCTAACACGCTGCCTAACCCAACCATTGTCCTACCCATCATTTGTTTAAAAGGGGTGGAGAGAGAGAGAAATGGAGGGGGGTTTAAAAAAGAAAAAAGAAAAAAGAGATTAAAAGAGAGGTAAATGAAAGAGAGAGAAAGAAAGATTTTTAAAAAGGGAGAGAGAGAATTGAGACATAGAGAAAAAACAGAAATTTTAGAGAGGGAGATCTAAAAAGAGAGAGAAATCACAGAGAGAGCGAGGGAGAAAAATAGGAGAGAGAAATAGAGAAATCCAAGAGAGAAAGATTAAAAAAAGAAGAAAGAGAGATTAAAAGAAAGGTAAAATAAAGAGAGAGGAACAAAGAGATTTTAAGAAAGGGAGAGAGAGAACTGAAGAGAGAGAGACAAAAAAGGGAAATTTTAGAGAGAGAGATCTAAAGAGAGAGAAAAATCAGAGAGAGAGAGAAAGAGAAATAGGGGAGAGAAATACAGAGATTAAAAGAGAGATTTTGCATTTTTAAATTCTCTTTCCTCGATGGAAACTAGGATTAATGAGTTTGGAAAATAATTTAAATATTATAACAAATTCATTACATTTATTGTAGGTCAGAGAGAAACTTAAGCTCATAAAGAAAGAGTCTAAGCAAAGTCTCCAAAGCTTTTAATTTCAAGAGTTTGAAATGCTTGTGAAACTATAAAAAAAATCTTTGTACGCATGTGTAAATAGTAAAGTAGACATCCTATCTAATCTTGGCAATTACGAGAAGCCTAGATAATGAGGAAGAATCGTTTACTCTAGAAGAAGTAGATGAGGGAAGCTCCTCCCTTGATCCTCCTGTACTCAAATCCCATTGAAGGAGCATTTTTGAAGGAAAATCACTCTTTTGGGATTGCTAATATAATGACAAATAAATGGTTTATCAAGAGAAGAAGGATTCAAAGGTGGCTAAAATAGTGGTCTAAAACTAATAGTAAGGTATGTATTAATCTTGAACATGACTAGATAAAAGGTACCGATCTTGAATCTGACTTCCACCCTTGATAATGAATGAGCAGGTAAGCTTTTGTTGGCCACACTGCGATAAAAGTCTTACAATAAAACAGAAGGTTTATGGATTTTTGGATGAACGACAAAGCTATGTGATAGCTTCAACAGGATTTTTGGCGGAGCTTTCTTGATGTGGTTCAGTACCAAAGACTCTAAACAATTTGTTAATGTGAAAAAGAAAAAAAATAAATTGCAGTAACACTGAATGTTAAAGTATTGGATTCAAATAAAATCTCATGTTACCATATCAAATTTATCAGATATTATAATTCCAATTTGGATTTAAATACGAAGGAAGAAAATCCATGCCGTATCCACATTCAAATTGATTTAAATTCACAATTCAAATTTGATTTTAGATTTACATTCACGCATGAATCCAACTTTTAACTACAAGAGCCAAAACCACATTACGATATGTTAAAATGTACAGATATTCAAAACGTATAAATTGCGTGTATGATAATTCATTTGAAATTGAATTCGAATGGAAACCTGAATCGGAATATGATGGGATATTTAGTTAAAACTGAACCCGAATTCAAATCCAATCAAAAGTCATTTCTTAAATATAAATCCCATTCAATTTTTTTAATTATAGTGTTACTTTTATCTTTTTTGATATCAACTAACTTTTTTCCGAATAATGGATGTGCGTTCAAATTCATTACTTCAAAATAGGTGTGAATACATACATGAGGTTGCTTCTAGAGAATTCTTACTACAACAAAAATACAAAAATCAATAATTAGTTGTTATAGTTTTAACAAATTGTTATACGAATGATTATGTTACGATTTGAAGAGAAAACAAATAAACTAATATGAGATGTTGCACCAATCCAGACAGATGAATTCTCCTGAACAAATACTGCACCCGTTAACAAGAAGCTAAGCAGAGATATGAAGTGGAGAATGATCAGGCCAACCTCCAAATAACTGAATCATCCAACCACCACCTTTGACATTTCATAATGAAAAAACAAATGCAAAGATCGAACTGAAGTTGCTGAACTTGCCAATGGTAAAGAAACAAAAATATTTGTTGACAAGTTCTGAATGCTCTGCATTGGGCAATCACCTCCCCTAACTAAAAAAAAATAAAAAATAACAAAAATAGAAGAGAGGAGGAGGAGTCATTGCCATCATTGAGGGAGTTGAGCATAGGCATGGTCTGCATGATCAGACCCGGCCAGCCCGGTAACTTTGTGGCCGGGTATCGGACAATACATGTAGCCCGTTGCGGACCGGTAAGCCAAATTTTTTTTTATTTTTAATTTTTAAATACATTTTGAAGTCTGTTTCCTTTGTAAAGTTTCAAAGTTTCGAAAGTTTCGAAAATTGAAAGTTCGCTTAGTCTTTGATTTCTTCCTTCGCCATCAGTGTATCACCAAGCTGCATCGCCATCATCACACTCCTGGCTTGCGCGGCCGTGCCTACCATGCCATCACCAATTTGTTGCCTCTTGCTCCAAATCCAAACCATTTGTCGCCGCCTCTACTGCTCGCTGAGGACTCATTGATTCCATTATCACAAGTCCTCCCTCTCTCTCTCTCTGTATGTGGATGTTGTTCTCCATTGGAATGAATCCGATTGTGAATGACTGTTCTTCGTTGGGCTGAATCAGGTGACATTCGTAAGATGGGAAGGCAGGACAGTGGTGAAGAGCATGTTTGTTTGACCAGTCCAATCGGAGCGTGAAGCGGTGGAG
>NC_045143.1:21531300-21588212 GCF_008831285.2 Nymphaea colorata
ATGACATGAAATTAAAATCAATATCATAATGTGTTGCATTTACCCACCTTACAAGCTTGTTTGTGATGAAGAAATTTTCACCCTAGTGCTGCATATTTTGCATCTCAAATTTCTTTTGGTTCACCATGGTTATTTGTTCTACAAAGTGGAAAAGGGTCACTGGCCATCAGTATGAGGCTTAGTTTTTTCTGGCGAGTTGTTCATTCTTGGTGAATTTCCACATTCATTTAAGCATTATTCTCCACTTAAATGCAGTGTGGGGCATGGTAAATATTTTATATTGTTTTAGAAATTTTAAATTTTATAAAGCAAAAAATGATGTAAGAGCCAATCCTTAAAATAAGAAAACTGTTTGTGAGGCATTGCAAAAGAGAGTTCTATAATTTTTTTTAAAAATGGTAGGAGATATGTTTTAGAAGAAATAATCTTAACTAATGAATCGTTTGATTTGGAAAATCATTTGAATAAAAAATCAAGTCAGTTTTTGAGAAAAAGTGCTTTAAAAATTTTATAAATTTTTTTAATGAATGATCATTTGTAACATAAAGAAAGTTAGTAGCAATCTTCCAGAACACATTAATCTCAAGGTTTTAGCCTAACTCAGTTACCACAATATTAGGGCTCGATCTTATTTGTTAGGTTTTTTAAAGGAGTGGCTGTAGGTATCCGTGAATCCTGTAAATGCATAGTGAATATGCATGTTAAATGAAAAAAAAAGAGTTCTCTATGCTTGAAAGAAAATTAGATAAGTCATTCATACACAACATACATATAAAATCGAAAATGGTATCTATCAAGTCAAGTGTAGTATGATAACCATCATGGGTACTGCACCTTAATATTGGCCTTGGTGAAGTTGACAGATTTTGGGCGATGCAAGATGAGACTATATATATATATAAAGAGAGAGAGAGAGAGAGAGAGAAATCGAAGAGAGAAAGATAAAAGAAAAAAAAGAAAAGAGTGATAAAAGAGAAGTAATAAAAGAAAGAAAAAGAGAGGAAGAGATTTTAAAAAAGGGAGAGAGAGAACTGAAGAGAGAGAAAAAAAGTGAAAAGAAATTTTTAGAAAGACATAGCGAAGAGTGCTAAAACGAGAGAGGAATAGAGAGAGCGAACCTGAGAGAGAAATAGAGAAATTAAAAGAGAGATTTTAAGTTCAAATTTCTTTCATGGATGGAACTAGGAATAACAAGTTAGGCCTCCTAGTGCTCTTCTGTGCTGAGCATGGCAGCGGCCTCTTGCGAGGCCTCTGCTAAACCGAATGCTCTCTCCCAGTGCATGCTGGTTACTTTCGAATCTGGCCGGGGGAGTTAAATGCCTCCTCATGGCTTGAATTTGATTGAGTCAATGAGGTGGGTATTGGTCCTGCACCCTAGTAGGCCCCACACGAGTCCAGCTGCATGGTTAAAATTAAAAAGAAAAGAGAAAAGTGAAAATTCATATTTTTCTAAGGGCAAAATGACCTTTTGTAAAATGAATTTGGATCCGGTTTTGACAATTTTGGGTCCGCTTGAATCTGAATCAATTTTCCCGAACCTGGAAGGTCCAGATTGAAGTCAAATACCGAATTATGGATTGAATTTGTGTCTTCAGTCCAGTTTTAGATTTTATAAAGCAAAATTGAGACAGAAGGTGAGGGGAGTTTGTGTGCGTGCTCGGGGATCCAACTTGATATATGATGCTGGAGGTTGGTTCTCGGGCTTGGTTTTTTATATTTGGATAAAAAATTTGGGTTGGATCTAGGTTAAGCTTTGTGCATTGAATTTGGATATATTATATATATATATATATATTTGTTCTGGATTGTGAACTGGATTTTTACTCTATTTTTGGATCTTGGATCAGGTTTTTGGATATAGGTATATTTTGGATGTAATGCTTAGTTTTCGATCTGAATTTGGCACAATTTTCGATTTAAAGCTGAGATTTGGATTCAGATCTATGACTCAATTTTGTATCTGGATCTTAATTTGGGTCTAGATATGGATCTATGGATCCATTTTTTCTTTAGATCTTGGATTGGATCAAATATGAATCCAAGGCTCTTCAATCTAGACTAGGTGGATCTAGATATGGATGGAGGGCTCTTTTGCAATCTAGAGGTGGCATTTGGATCCAAAGATGGGTCTAGGGATCTGATTTCGATTTACAGCTAGGATTTGGATCCAGATATGGGTCTAGGGTCTTGTTTTCAGTCTCTGTATGATTTTTTGGACTGAATCCCTGTCTGAATGTGGATTTGAATTACAAAATATGTCTAGATTTGGGCTGTGCTGGAGTCAACTTCTGAAATTAGATGTAAATGGGTCCTAAATCGAGTTGACAATATAATCAGATAAGAAATTGATCAAAATTAAGGAAAATCAAGGTGTTTGCAGCTGGCAATCTTTGCTATTTTGTTGTAAACTCACCATAAAATGTTCAAAAAATGCTGATTACCCCAAACAACGGTTGGATCTATCATCCACCATTGGCAAGACATTGATGTGGTGGTGGAGCTTATTAAACGGACTCACTCACTCAACTTAATTTTTATGAGGGGAGTGCCTAAGTCTACAAGTCAACTATAATTTTGGGCAGCAGCGTCATCTTTATCATCAGTTCTTGCTTTGCCTTTCTTCCCCTCCATATTCTACAATTCCCTATCTCCAATACTCATACCAAATTTTCACCATCTTACCATTACCCAAACACGGCTAGATTAAGTAACAAACCTGTTCTCTTCCCCAAAAGCCAGCTTTCCATATCCATGAGAAATGAGCTTTAGTTTATAGGGTTCACAATCTCCAATTCAAGTATTGGTGTCTGACCAAAAGAGCCCACAAGGAGTTGGACATTCTAGCATGAAAGTTATAGTAAAGAAAACACTGGAAATATCACCAGAAAATATCGATGGAAAGCCCTGTTGAATAGGTAGAGTTAGACCGGGGATAACATGAACAAGCATTTGAGCTTCTGTCAAGAGTCTTTTTGTGTCCATTGTATATGCAAACAATAAAAAGGTATTACATGTGCAACTCTTAGTATCACAGTGCAAGACATTTATCCTAGCTTCCGCAAGAGTACATAGGCTCAACAAAGGGGAACTGCATCCCCAAGGGGGTTGGTGCCTTGGGCAGTTGGGGATGGGTAGACTGGTAGTTTCCGTTTTGAATCCCCATTGTATCAACTCCCTGTGCTGCAAAAGAATGCATCGATATGAAAATTGATCTATAATGTGGGCACCTTTCCCATGGCACCAAAAGCATACTTGGACTTTATGGGGACTTTATTGTAAAAAATGACTTCTAATACTCCTTCTGCTCTCCCAAACAAGGGAAACGTGAAACTTTTTGACCATTTTTCTGATTTTCTTTTATGAATTTAACAAGTTAAAACTATGGGAACCCCCATATGAGCCAAGGGGTACATGTCCACTCTTCATTGCCGAAAATTTCATTACATGTCTTTATGGTTGCGGCCAGTGGTAGAGCCAAAAATTTCTGGTTGAGGGGCACTTGAAGTGTAAGATTCAAATCTTAAGGGACACTGATATGTGAAAAACGGAAAATTAATGGAGTTTTTGTATGTAAATAGTTTAATTTTTTTGGGTTGGTGTGGGCAACTGCCCACACTAGCAATAATGTAGCTCTGCCACTAGGACACAGTAGCTAAGTTTTCACTATGGTCTACATGCTATGCATCCCCATTTTTGGCTGCTGTAAATATAATTTTTTGTTAATACAAGTCCAGAGCCTAACTCCCACCATCTTCCATAGGAAACCTGAGCTGCTAATTACCCTATATCAGGAGATGTCAGCATATCCGATTTGGATCAGATATCTGACCAAACTCTATCGAAAAAAATTAGATATGAAAAAAGAAAATATCTGGTTAATAAGGCAGATCATATTTGCATTTAAGAAATGACATATGATGGGATTCAGATATACATGATATCCTATCATATTCAGATTCATCGGATTTATTTTTAAAGAAATATCCTATATCTAATGCTCTTAAATTCTAAAACAATGGCTAAATTTGGTTCAAAATTCGGATTCAGGTTCAGATATGAATGTAAAAGTCAATTGTGAAATCAGATTTTGAATTTGGATTCAGATATAAATTTCTTTGTGTTTCAAATATGAATATCCAAAAAAGTGGACACAGTTAAAAGTATATCTGATTTGAATGTGATCTGCTGACATCCCAACTATATCCACATAAATTGTCCAACTCAACTCAAAGATCAGAAGACAAACATGCAGCCCCTGCGAAATGAATTAGCATAAGATTTGCAAGTGGATGGAATGCAACAGGCAAGCTTAGCATCACAAAGAGGTTCTGATACACTCTTTGTTACACATATCAATGGCCAAAAAGAGCTGCAAATAAGCCAGATGTGGGGTGGTATGAGCAGTTGCCGGCTTTGTCTGGGATTGAATAAGATCCCATTTCCTTCCCTGGTCACCCCACAAGTTCCCAGCAGTGATCGCGTGTGTGACCCAATTTCCTACAGTGAGTACACTTAAGTTTGCTGTGATTTTTCTGTGTGTTTGAGTGGTACCTTTGTATGCCTTGATTAGTGCCCGATTGTGAAAGGCACGCCATTCTTTCTTGGCTGTCTTCTATGGAGTCCATTTTAGGAGGGACGCTCATGACTCTTTGCCTTGACACCTCTCTCTGAATCATTTGACAAACCGGATTGAATTTTGGCCGCGGCATAGTATTCAGGATTTGAGTTCTTATGGCTTCATAGTCCTCACTCAATCCAACGAGGACCTTGAAGATTTGATCTTCTTCAAATCTTGGAGGAACTCATCATATAGACTCCCGAGTCTCCCAGTGTACCGCTGCACATCTTGGTCATGGAGGGTGAGATTGGCAATCTCGCATTGTATGTGGTATACTTGAGCAAGATTATTTTGCTCACTGTAAAGTTCTTTTAGAGCCTCCCATATTCCGTGCGCGGTATCTTGATATGTAAACAGATTAGCTATGGATGGTTCTGTGGAGTTGAGCAGCCATGCCATAACCATGTCATTCTGTGATTCCCATTCATCATAGTTGGGGTCATTAGTGGCTGGAGCTTTGATTTTCCCATTAATATATCGTGCCTTTAGAAACCTGTGGCACTTGTAAATTCCGTATCTCTTCACAGGATTGTCCAAAAAATCTGAAAATTGAATAAAAAATACTAGACACATCCTCAAATCCAACACCACCTTACTCAACCTCTGAATCACCTCCACTCAAAAATGCGCTCCAGAGAAAGTCACGCCTGGAATGGCCTGTCTGGGCCACAGCAGCTGCGGCACTTCTAAAATGTCGTCTTCTCCCTCACCTCCTTATCTTGTTCTCCCGGGATCTTCAGATAACCTTGCAGGACATGGTGAAGAGAAAGAACTGGGCACTGGCCAATGCAAGATTTCTCCACTCCTTGTGGAGACAGTGGCGATGGGGGGTGTATTTTTGCAAGCGACACCCATTTGGTGGGTGCGTGGCCAAGTTTGCTATACAGTTGGAAGTGGGGCAGGGGCTGAGGCAGTTGATAACATGAAATGTTTGAAAAATGATCAATATTGAATTTTAGAAAATTTGGGGTGATTACACCTTCTAAGAATTTTCAAACTATTAGAACATTGATTAGGAAATACTTGTTGCTCTTAAATTGTTGTGTAAACAAATTTATTAATTGAAAAATGTCATTCTCATGTTTTAATAAATAATGAATAAGTGCACGTGAGCAATGTGTTCCTTTAAGGGGTAGCATTGATTGTGAAGGTTCCACCAATCTGCCCAGAAAATTCATAAAGGTTTATGAAACAATAGCTCTAGAGTCAAATGAACCTTCTATAATTTTGCTGTAGATTTATGGGACACTCACAAAGTGTCTCTATTGCCAAACGCCCTCTTAGCTCCTTTATAAACTAAAGGGCAACACAAGGCACTGAGAGAGTTTGTAAACTTCGCCTTACGTAAAAGAGTGGGTGAGAAGATTACATAATAAAAACATGAAAGATGGTTGTTGTATATGAAAACACCCTTACTTTGAACCGGGTCCAGATCTAGAACTTTGAGAACATTTTTAGTTGTAATAACTTTGGATGTGATGTATATTCAAACTCTGATTTTAACTATGCATTGGACTCATATATTTAAATTTGGATTTGGATATATGAATTCAGCTTTGTTTTATTTTGAATTTACTATCCAATTGGATATATACCGAATTACTTAATTTTAAGACGATCTGTCATAAGTTAGGTTGTATGGGAAGAAAATATTTTTAACATCCAGTAATTTACATATCCATTCCTCTCTCCCGTTCTCGTCTTGGGTAAGCAATTTTGGGCAGGAGGTTAGAGTTGTATCTTATTATCCAGTCATTGGTGCAAAACCCATAAATTGCCCAAGCCACATATCTAAATAAGCTTTGTGATTCTGAGAAAAGAAAAAAAAACAAGATCACATATCCAAATTTTTTACATAATAAAATAGGATAAATGAAAACCGTAGAAAAAGAAATCTGCAAACGTGAGAAAAGGGAAGCGTAGAAGATTGGGATTGATACATTTTTCCCAGATTTGTTTAGCAGAAAAAATATATGGGACTTTTGCCAGTGTGCATAGAAGCCTATGGGCTCACCATAGTCGAAAATCAGTAGAGCTTCTGATTGGAGGCAAACAAATGGACCCTTAAAGATTAATTCTCTCATAAACTCAGCAACTTGAGAAATTTAATTTTCTGAGTTAAAAGAAAGCGAGAGTCTTGTTGTATTTTTGTACTCTCCACCACGGCAGCGGTGGACCTAATTAGAGGGGTGCATGCGCACTTGCTCACCTTTGTAAGTTTGATCTCTTCCTTAATTTGCCTAATTTCTTCACTTCTGATTCTTTTCCTCTACTCTTCCCGTCTACCCAGAAACAGGGGAGGTTGGCGTTAGTAATGGGCGTACTTGCAGAAGCGCTCTTTCTGTTATTTTGGAAGCCATCACCAGTTTATTGAAAGAAAAGGTCAGCCTCATCTTGAATGCCAAAGCTGATATCGTCAACCTCCAGAGGAAGCTGGAACTATTACCGGCAGCCCTTAAAAAAAAAAGAGGGGCCACTATCGATAGACTTTAGGGAGTCAAAATCATAAATTTTACACTCTTATCAAGAAAGCATCCAAAGTGAAGCTTTTCTCTATTCTTTTGCTCTAACTTCTACAAAATGAAATAAAAAAAAACCCACTTGAAAGGAAATAGGTCAAAAGACTAGTAACAAAACCTAACCCTGAGTACGTAATTGGTCTGACCCAACTTTGTGTGGCTCGTGCCACTTGTTCATGCCCTGTTGCTATGGTTAGAGAGACCTTTCACATCCCATTCTGAGCTCTTAGTTCTGTCAAACAGAGTTTGTTGAAATAAAACAGCTCAACTGGATTAGTATGACTCCTGGACATCATCAGCTTTGTCTCTTCATAATTGGGATGGCCTGTCTTAAGTTTGGCAAGGTCGATTGCATTCCCTCGTGGCATGAACAAGTTGTACATCTAGTCAATGGTCAGATCATGAAACTTGGATGGGATAGAGGAAGTGTAGGTGATATAGAAGTTTGTGGATTGGGAAGTTTTTCAGATTTATTTAGCACCAATCATGCACCTTGCCAGCCTGTAGAGCACTACCTTCGTCTTCCTTCTCTTTCCATTTTCATAGAGTGAACAACAAGCCGATTTATTTCCATTTTCAAACATTTCTCTCACTTCTTTTCTTTTTTCTCGACGCGAACCTCGTTCACAACTCACTTTTCCATTTTCCCCATATTATTATGAATGAAAAAGCAAGTGATATGTGGAAAATATTATCTTGGTAGGCACCATGTTTCCAAATCAAAAGAAAACTAAAGTTAGATATGCATGATAAGGGGCTTTGTTTGTTTGAAAAATTTACTAATGTAGATTGGATTTTCATGGTTGGGATTTCGTAATCGTGGAAATGTCAACTGCCTAAAATTAAATCTATTAAAATTTGTGGGCCAATCTTTTTTTTTCCTTTTTTTCTTTCTTTTCTACATGCAACACTAAAGCAACTGGACAAGTGGTTTTGAAGCCTTTCATGGTGAAGAATAAATATGGGAATTTAAAAGTTTTGAAAGTTTTTGCCATTGATCCACTTCTTTCTGTTCAATTACAAAAATAGGTGAGCATAGCCCATGTGAAAAATATTGATTGATAACTAGACAGCCGAGAGCTTTTATAACTACGCTTTTTGCTATTGAATTATTGACTATTGATCACAATTTAGTCAAGATTAGTGAATATTTGTGCCGTCGCCTTAAATTCCAATTTCTGGATGTATGAACACAATTATGGCCCATTAATAGGAAGCCAATCCTGGTGATACATCAATGTACCAGGGACACCCATGATAGTAAGTATCGTTTGCCAAATAATCATATTGTAAGGATTTAGGCTGGAGCAGAAGGTGGGGGAGCTGACAGGAGCCATGGCCCCTCCCCCCTCATCTTTTGGAAAAAGAAATGATACTTACATTTTAAAAAATTTTAAATTGGCCTATGTAAAAATTTTGAAAAATATTGTTTGGCCCTTGTATAATTTTTGCAAATACTGATCAGCCCTTCCTAAAAAATTGCTCGCTTCACCCCTGGATCTCGCGGTCTACTGTTTTTTATTTCATATCCATTTCATCTCAAGTTAATGAAATTATGAGTACCTCATATCAGAACATCATCACAATCAATAAGAGAAGAAGAGCTAATAAGAAACTAGACTGACATAGAAAATATATCTCTGGCGAGAAATTCTTGCTTGTGGGTAAGAACTGCCTCCACTGTAGCTTGCATGTGACTTTGTAATTTCATAAGATAATCTTGCTTGACTAGTTGTTCTAGAATCCCCTATCCTCAATACTCTTACCAAATTTTCACTTTCTTACTGTTACCCAAACACCGCTACATTTTCCATATTCATGAGAAATGAGCTTTTGAAGCATCAAATTTGAGAAGAGAGAGAGGGTCCCCTTGTCATCAACCTCTAGGGCTACAAAAAGTGGTCCCCTCACTTCTTAAAGGCAACAACAAAGAAATCAGTAGAAACACAAGTCATATTTTTCCTCACCCAATCCTCACAAAATCCCAAATAAGAAAGCCCAAAGTTCAGAAAGACAATCTCACTTTGTCATAAGCTTTTGAAACATCTAGTTTGAGAAGAAAAAAATGTTCTATATGCCCTTATCCAAGCTGTTGACCACTTCAAGAGCAAGATGCACGGATGGTGAATAAATCTAGTGGGGATATCAGAAGTACAACTAGTTTATAGATCACATTGCATAATGATATAAGTCAAGTGTTTTATATCCATAATGATATAGAATTAAGAATCAATATCATGTGTTCCATTTATGAGAAGAAATTTCTCACCACCAGAGCCATATTGTTTGCATCCCAAAATTTTTTTTGGTTCACCAGTGAGAATTTGTTTTGCAAACTAGAAAAGGGGTCCACCAGCCATTGGTATGAGGCTTAGTTTTTCTGTGGCATTCTTCATTCTTGGTGCATTTTCTCAACTTAAATTCAATGTGGTGGATGGTAAAGATGTTAAAGTGTTTTAGAAATTTAAAATTTTATAAAGCAAAAGAAGATGTAAGAGTCAATCCTTAAAATAAGAAAATTGTTTATTAGCCATTGGAAAAGAAAGTTTGATAATTTTTGTTTGATAAAATGGTAAGAGATACATTTTAGAAGAAATAATCTTAACTAATGAATCATTTGATTTGTAATAATCATTTAAAGTAAAAAAAAATAAGTCAATTTTTGAAAGAAGAGTTTTGATAAAATCTTATAAAAATGCTTTAATGAAATGACCATTTGTAAAGTAAAGAAAGTTAGTAGATATCTTTTGAAACACAAGTTAATCTCAAGTTTTAGCCTAACTCTATTACCATATTATTAAGGCTCGATCATATTTTGGTTAGGTTTCCTAAAGGAGTGGTTGTGGGTATTGGTGAATCTTATGAATGCATGGTGAATATGAAAGTTAAATGAAAAGAGAAAGAATTCTCTATGCTTGAAAGAAAATTAGATAAGTCATTCATACTACAACATGCATATTAAAAAAAAAGGTTTTCAAAAATGAGTTGTATGCCATCCAAGTGTAGTCCAAATGATAAGGATCATGGGTGTTGCACCTTAATATTGGCCTTGGTGAAGTCGAATGATTTTGGGCCAAGCAAAATGGGAGATTTTTTTTGTTTAATATATAAATAGAGAGAGAGAGAGAGAGAAATTAGAAGAGAGTAAAAGGGAGAGAAGTCTAAAAGGAGGGGAGTAAAGGTGGGTGGGGGAGGAGAGAAGAACCAGTCCAGTTGACCTCATAATGACACCCCTAATCTCAAAATCAACATTGTTCCTCAATACCATTAGGATAGCACCCTCCAAGAGTCAAACTGAAGACATGGCTCTAACACGCTGCCTAACCCAACCATTGTCCTACCCATCATTTGTTTAAAAGGGGTGGAGAGAGAGAGAAATGGAGGGGGGTTTAAAAAGAAAAAAGAAAAAGAGATTAAAAGAGAGGTAAATGAAAGAGAGAGAAAGAAAGATTTTTAAAAAGGGAGAGAGAGAATTGAGACATAGAGAAAAAACAGAAATTTTAGAGAGGGAGATCTAAAAAGAGAGAGAAATCACAGAGAGAGCGAGGGAGAAAAATAGGAGAGAGAAATAGAGAAATCCAAGAGAGAAAGATTAAAAAAAGAAGAAAGAGAGATTAAAAGAAAGGTAAAATAAAGAGAGAGGAACAAAGAGATTTTAAGAAAGGGAGAGAGAGAACTGAAGAGAGAGAGACAAAAAAGGGAAATTTTAGAGAGAGAGATCTAAAGAGAGAGAAAAATCAGAGAGAGAGAGAAAGAGAAATAGGGGAGAGAAATACAGAGATTAAAAGAGAGATTTTGCATTTTTAAATTCTCTTTCCTCGATGGAAACTAGGATTAATGAGTTTGGAAAATAATTTAAATATTATAACAAATTCATTACATTTATTGTAGGTCAGAGAGAAACTTAAGCTCATAAAGAAAGAGTCTAAGCAAAGTCTCCAAAGCTTTTAATTTCAAGAGTTTGAAATGCTTGTGAAACTATAAAAAAATCTTTGTACGCATGTGTAAATAGTAAAGTAGACATCCTATCTAATCTTGGCAATTACGAGAAGCCTAGATAATGAGGAAGAATCGTTTACTCTAGAAGAAGTAGATGAGGGAAGCTCCTCCCTTGATCCTCCTGTACTCAAATCCCATTGAAGGAGCATTTTTGAAGGAAAATCACTCTTTTGGGATTGCTAATATAATGACAAATAAATGGTTTATCAAGAGAAGAAGGATTCAAAGGTGGCTAAAATAGTGGTCTAAAACTAATAGTAAGGTATGTATTAATCTTGAACATGACTAGATAAAAGGTACCGATCTTGAATCTGACTTCCACCCTTGATAATGAATGAGCAGGTAAGCTTTTGTTGGCCACACTGCGATAAAAGTCTTACAATAAAACAGAAGGTTTATGGATTTTTGATGAACGACAAAGCTATGTGATAGCTTCAACAGGATTTTTGGCGGAGCTTTCTTGATGTGGTTCAGTACCAAAGACTCTAAACAATTTGTTAATGTGAAAAAGAAAAAAAATAAATTGCAGTAACACTTGAATGTTAAAGTATTGGATTCAAATAAAATCTCATGTTACCATATCAAATTTATCAGATATTCATAATTCCAATTTGGATTTAAATACGAAGGAAGAAAATCCATGCCGTATCCACATTCAAATTTGATTTAAATTCACAATTCAAATTTGATTTTAGATTTACATTCACGCATGAATCCAACTTTTAACTACAAGAGCCAAAACCACATTACGATATGTTAAAAATGTACAGATATTCAAAACGTATAAATTGCGTGTATGATAATTCATTTGAAATTGAATTCGAATGGAAACCTGAATCGGAATATGATGGGATATTTAGTTAAAACTGAACCCGAATTCAAATCCAATCAAAAGTCATTTCTTAAATATAAATCCCATTCAATTTTTTTAATTATAGTGTTACTTTTATCTTTTTTGATATCAACTAACTTTTTCCGAATAATGGATGTGCGTTCAAATTCATTACTTCAAAATAGGTGTGAATACATACATGAGGTTGCTTCTAGAGAATTCTTACTACAACAAAAATACAAAAAATCAATAATTAGTTGTTATAGTTTTAACAAATTGTTATACGAATGATTATGTTACGATTTGAAGAGAAACAAATAAACTAATATGAGATGTTGCACCAATCCAGACAGATGAATTCTCCTGAACAAATACTGCACCCGTTAACAAGAAGCTAAGCAGAGATATGAAGTGGAGAATGATCAGGCCAACCTCCAAATAACTGAATCATCCAACCACCACCTTTGACATTTCATAATGAAAAAACAAATGCAAAAGATCGAAACTGAAGTTGCTGAACTTGCCAATGGTAAAGAAACAAAAATATTTGTTGACAAGTTTCTGAATGCTCTGCATTGGGCAATCACCTCCCCTAACTAAAAAAAAATAAAAAAATAAGCAAAAATAGAAAGTTGGGTTGGGCAGAGGAGGAGGAGTCATTGCCATCATTGAGGGAGTTGAGCATAGGCATGGGTCTGCATGATCAGACCCGGCCCAGCCCGGTAACTTTGTGGGCCGGGTATCGGACAATACATGTAGCCCGTTGCGGGACCGGTAAGCCCAAATTTTTTTTTTTATTTTTAATTTTTAAATACATTTTGAAGTCTGTTTCCTTTGTAAAGGTTTCAAAGTTTCGAAAATTGAAAGTTCGCTTTAGTCTTTGATTTCTTCCTTCGCCATCAGTGTATCACCAAGCTGCATCGCCATCATCACACCTCCTGGCTTGCGCGGCCGTGCCTACCATGCCATCACCAATTTGTTGCCTCTTGCTCCAAATCCAAACCATTTGTCGCCGCCCTACTACTGCTCGGCTTGAGGACTCATTGATTCCATTATCACAAGTCTCCCCTCTCTCTCTCTCTGTATGTGGATGGTTGTTCTCCATTGGAATGAATCCGATGTGAATGACTGTTCTTCGTTGGGCTGAATCAGGTGACATTCGTAAGATGGGGAAGGCAGGACAGTGGTTGAAGAGCATGTTGTGTTTGACCAGTCCAATCGGAGCGTGAAGCGGTGGAGGAAAGGAACAGGATGAAGTGGCAGTCTGGCAGAAGCGATGCCACGGAGGCTGCAAAAATGGGCCAGGCATCATGCATTCTAATCATCACCTGGTACCGGGTCCGGCCTGACCCGTTAATAGTTGGGCCGGGTAGCGGGCTGGCCAGGTCCAGGCCTGGGTAGTTAAAATATCTTTTAATATAAATTTAAGAGGTATGGCTTTATCCCTTCGCCAAGTGGTAAGGGGTTGTAGAAGGCTTGGCTTTGGGGATTTTTCTGCCAGATTTATTTAGGAGCAAGTAAATTAAGAAATTGCATTTCTCTTTAACACAACCCATAAAAAATGTGCCGATGAGTATTTTTCTCATGTATTCTCGTATTATAACAGATCATGCCACGATTGATGGGAATTAAAGTTAATGTGAATGAAGAAAATATAATGAATGGAGAGAGAAAAGAAGCAGCAATATGAACGTAGCTATTCTGGAAGAGAAGAAGAATACAGTGTAAGGAATTCATGAAACAGCGTGAAATGACTGACGCCAATGAGTAACAACTAACAGAATTGAGGACGGAATTTCTTGAGCCGTCAAGGACCGAATTTCTTCTGTAACTTGATTACTTCAGCGCTCTACCACTCACAAGAGGATAATGTGGTGGTGGTGGTGATCAAACGTACCCACCTGCTCAATTTGAATTTGTTGAGGAGAAGACCGATGGAAGGTGGTTTCTAAAGTATAAGTCAACGAAAATTTTCGGCAGCCTGGTCTTTAAGTGCAGTTTTTGCCTATTTTCTTCGCAGCCTCCTGAAAATTGCTTCTCTTCCTCTGCCCTTCAATCTACCGAGATGCTGGGAGTGAGGTTGCAGGAGATGGGGGCAGTAATAGATGCTCTTGTGCAAACAGCCATTTCTACTGCAACCAGTTTGTTGAAAGAGACGAAAGACTACATCTTGAATGCCAAAGACGATCTGAAGAAGCTCCAAAGGATCTTGAAAATCTTCCAAAATGCCATCAAAGATGCTGATCGAGTCCTTTTCAGCAAGGAGTACGACAGAGAACTATTGTTTGAGCTCAAGGATGTTCTTTATGATGCCGAGGACATCGAAGCAAAATTGAGGCCAGCAAGAAGGATCAGGTACAGAAGCGGTCTTTGACCACTGCGCTCTCTTCCTATTATGAAGATGTCTCTTTTTGTTACCAACTTGGTAAGAAAACAAATAAAATCAATGAAATGCTTGATAAAATAAAGAAAGATTGGGACATGGTGGGATAGGCTCAAAACAACACCAAAAGGGGGTGTTAAGGACCCTGTTCATGGTGAACATGACAACCCCAAGGAGGCAACCCATCACATAGGTGTACAACTGCCCATAGGCTGGGAGAATGATAAAAAGTTGTTAGTCGAAATGCTCTCGTCGAATGACTTTTGTAGTAAGACTGAGAAGGGCGGCGGTGCTTCTATTATCTCCATTGTTGGAAGGGGAGGGATCGGTAAAACGACTTTTGCAAACATGGTATTTAATGAAGTTGAACAACAGTTCGGGGAACGCAGGTGGTGGGTTTGTGTTTTGGAAAGGCCAAACCATAAGGATTTGGTGCGGCAGATACTAAGGGAAGTGTGCAAGAGTTCTGGAGAAAACACTAATTGTTCCTTGACTAACTTATGCACACAATTACAGAACGAGCTCTCAAAGGAAAAGATTTTGTTGGTCCCAGATGATGCATGGGAAGTAAAATGGTGGGAAGAAGAGATAGGGGGAACATTGATGGCAGGTGCAATGGGGAGCAAAATTTTGATTACCAGTAGAAAGAAATATGTGTCGGAGTGGATGGGTGCTTTTTATATGCATGAATTACAAGAATTTAGTTTCCACCAAAGTTGGTACTTGTTTGTGAAGGAGGTTTTAAGAGAAGGCCAAACAGAAGAAGATTCGGTGATGCATAAGATCAAATTTGTTGGAGAGGGAATAGTAAAGAAGTGTGGTGGATTGCCACTTGTGATTAAGATGGTGAGGTCCATGATGCGCACCAAGAAAATGAGTAGGGGGGACTGGAAGTCCGTCGTGGATAGTAAGATATTAGAATGGAAGACTCCTGCAGCCTCATCGTCGTCCACTGAAATAGGTGGCGATATTCTTCCTGGTCTCATGCTGAGCTATGATGACTTGCCATATTATTTGAAGATTTGTTTTGTGTATTGGTGCATTTATCCAGAGGATTATGAGATTGAAAGGGAGACATTGATCATGCAATGGGTGGCACATGGATTGATTGAGGAAGGCATAGATGTTGAAGCAACAGCAAACCAATACATTGAAGATTTGATAAGGTGGTGTTTGATTGAAGAAATTGATTTGAAGTGCTGCAAATTGCATCACATTTTGCATGACCTTGCCTTATATATAGGTGGAAGGGAATATGGCCATGCCTCTACTACTGAGCACACCTGCCATCTATCATTACCTGGTGTACATGATGCAGAGGCACACCAGCATAATACCTTGGAAACAGCAAATAAGGTGTGGTGTGCACATTGTTGGCTGATTCTAATTCTTACTTGCAAGTTTATATTGAACACTTGACCAATTTCAAGTGGTTGAGGGTGTTGTCATTGAGGGGATGTGAATTCGATGAGCTGCCAAAGTCCACTGAATACCTTTCACTTGTAAAATATCTCGATCTAAGCAATTCTAAAGTGAGACGGTTGCCCAGTTCAATCTGCAGACTCTGTAACTTGCAAACATTGGATTTAAATTATTGTAAAATTGAAGAGTTGCCCAAGTAAATGGGTGAACACTGCAACTTGAGGTATCTTGGGCTGAAATGGACATGGGAATTGAAATTTATAGCGGAAGGCTTGGGGAAGCTTACCAATTTACGGATGACAAAGGGGACACAAGGGTTGGGGGGACAAGAAAAGCAATAGATTGTGCAAGAAATGCACAATTGCTTAAGGCGAAGCATGGCATAATTAGTTTGGAATTCCACTTTGGAATTACTGAAGGTGTTTCTGAACAGAGTGGTATCAAACAAAACCTAAAAACAAAAATGTTTATTAACATAAAAAGGATTTGCTCCACATTCACTTTTGTCTTAGAATTTAGATGTTCCTCACTTTTTCTACAATCACATATGTCCTACAACCACATAAAATTTTGTAAGATAATATCGGAATGGCATAAAATTTTGTAAGATAATATCGGGTCCAACTAATTGACTAGAATCTGATCTGTTTGTTCATGGACCTCAAGTGAATTTTTGCACCTAAACATGGGAAAGCAACGAGGGCGTTCTTTCACATCCAACTGCTTTTCTCTCCCCCTCTTTTGCCGTTACTCATGGATTCCACATAAGTAAATTACCCTTAACACTATGGACGTATTACATTATTGACATTTTCATGGGAGGTTAAGTTTTTTTATTCCGTACAAAATTTTGTTAATCTAATTTATTGTAGTCTGTTCAAAATGCTTCTATTAGAGTAGTCAAAGTCACACGGAAATAGTTAAGAAATTAATGTCATTTACGTAATATATAATCATTAATTTACTTGACCAACAACATTTTATTAAAAAAACACATAAACACTTGCAGTTGACTTAAATCATCCTAAACTTTGTTTAATTTATTTATTTGTTTAAGAGAGAGAAAATAATTTCGTTATATATTATATTTTTCAACATGTCCTTGTCCAAATGAGTTTGTGCTCGAAAAGTTTCTTATGTATTCTGGTGAGTTGTTGATATTCTTTATATAAGAAAAATGGAAATGTATGTCCTCAGGAACAAATTTTAAAATTAGGGTAAAAAGAAAAGGAAAAAAGGTCAAGAAGTGTTTGTTTATAAAAGTACTTGTACACATTGATAGAATTTTTAGAAAGGCCAAACGTATTTAAGGTAACCGCATTTAAAAGCTACAAGTGGTTATCATTTTAATTCAGAGGAGAAGGGATGTGCAATTTTTTGCCTTGGCTATAATGTACTACTGGCACAAGCAACGTATCTTTATTTTTTTCTCATTAGCTCAAACCACCCTATTCTTTAAGGATGATGAATCTCTTCAAGAGTAAAGAAGGGTATTTCTTTTTTGAGGATGAATATTCTCTATTTAAGGGTAGAGCTAAGGTTGTTGATGGATCCAATATCGGACTGCATTAGACATGCAAACAAAAAAGAAAAAAAAGTTGACATCCGATTAAGAAATTGGATGTATTTCGATTTTAAAAATGTCACTAGATCAGATTTGGATTTGAATTTATATGTAAATGTAAAAAATTCAAGTTTAATATATAGATATATATATATATATATATAATTTGAAAATTTTTATTTCAGCCCCTCTTAAAATTTTGAAACTATATTGGCCCTTGCGACAAAAAAAACTCTGCTTTCACATATCAAAATATGGTCTGGATTTCATTATATAATTAAAGGTTGGATTCTGAGTTCGATCATGTTAAAGTAAAAGCTAGATATCTGATTAGATCCAGACTGTAAATTTAAAATTTGCATTGACATAAACTTGTCTTCCATTAGCGTTCAAATCTTAATTTTGAATCTAAGTATTTGAACTTCTAAGAAATCGAACATGATAATACCGTAAATTTGGTTTGAATTTGATGCAACGGAGTATCTTTTGTCTGCTGGCCGTACACTCACACAAAGAAGGGGAGAGAATGGAATTGCTTTTTGAAAGACATAAAAGACATCCCCATCTTCTCTCCAACTTGTGGCATTGTTTATTTGTGTTTATGAAGAGAGACAGGGGGAGGGAGATGCTATCTGCAGATAAATAGTCCGACATCAAGGAAGAAAAGTAGTTGTGGGGGTCTTGTAAGAGGAGCACCAATCTGCCCAGTAGTCGAGGACACTTGGCACTTGAGACAAATATTCTACCTAAGTATTTCTTGCTTCTTCTTCTTGCTTCTTTAGCTAGTTTAATTCAGTCAGTGGCCTCTTTGTTAGTATCAGTTGTTCCACGTCAAAATTAAAACTTAAATTTGTGTGAAACCTGCAAGAAATCCTAGCATGCATGTCTACCTTCTCTAGAGTCCCTCACCAACATGCCGTAAGGCAGCTCACTCATTCTGCTACGGAGACAGACCATATCTGCCAACGTTATTTTTGCATGTCGCTGGGATTCAGATCCATTGGAATCTGGTTACCGATCAGACCCAGTTACAAAACTGTACCAAATCCGAATTCAATTATGAATCAGAATTGTTTTTCTTCTTCTTTTGGAGTTTTCTTTTAAGAACTCTCTTCTGTTTTTGACATATCATTCTGACAGGAAAGTTTGGGTTCGAAGGGACACAATGTTCATATTATCAAACACCCTCTAAAGTGTGTGTAAGTTTGTGTTGCTATTCTTCTTGTACACTTCCAGGCCTCCTCCCTAGCAGGATTCTATTGGACGTTCATAACTTTTTTCATGTATATCTTTGGATCAATGCCTTTAATTGGAATCAAACTGAAGTTAACCTATCCAATATTATCAAACACCCTCTAAAGTGTGTGTAAGTTTTTGTTCCTTTCTTCTTGTACACTTCCAGGCCTCCTCCCTAGCAGGATTCTATTGGAAGTTCATGACTTTTTTCATGTATACCTTTGGATCAATGCCTTTAATGGAATCAAACCGAAAACCTATCCAACCCGAATCACTGTTAAGCCAAATTTTTGGCTGAGCAGGTGGTTAACAACCACACTACCTAAAAAGACCCAAGGGCCCCTCATACCTTTCAGCAGCTTAAGTGTCGCGAGCTCACATTTAATTGTTCATATATGTTTTTGGTATTATCATTTTTAAAAAGGTAAATTTTATATAGTGTTTTGCCGATTCACAGTTGAATCAATTGAATTGTTAAAATAGCCAATTTTACTGAATTGACCAGCTTGATTGATTTGATTCCATGTAAGTATGTTTTTTTGCAATAGCAGTATTTAAAATAATATAAACTAAACCCTCACAAGATGGTTTCCACAACCATAAATGTTTACTACCCATGAATGTTTTTTTAGAAAATCATCAGACAACGTAAAGAAACAAGCCTAACCAACTTTTCAACCAATTATATTAAACAAGAGCTGATAAAAATCGAAGCCTCCAAAAGAGTTAATTTTCCTTAATATTTCTGGAACTTACAATAAGTTAGTGTGCATTGTCAAGGTATCATTTGTTTGCAGGGATATTATATGAGTGTCTAATAAATCCACTCTAAGGATTATGGCCCCATGAAACTGTACTAAAATTTATGTGTTATCCTTCATCGAACACTCACATAATAATGTTCTTGCATGTTGTCGAACAACCCCTAAGAGTATTTTAAGGACAATGAATCTCTTCTCGATTATTTCTTTTATGAGGACAAAGTATCTTTATTTAAGGGCAGAGCTAAGGATGTCAATGAATCTAATATCTGATTAAATTAGAATGGAAAATAAAAGGATTAACATCTGAATAAAAAATTGGATGTATTTGTTTTTATAAAATGTCGCTCTCGCAATTCTGCATTTGAATTCAATTTAATAAATGTTCAATCAATTTGGATAAGGGTTTAGGTTCAATTTCACACAAGTATCCTTGTATATTTAATATACAAACAATTTGAAAGATGGCCAGTCCTTCACATGTCAAAATATGGTCAGAATTTGATTGCACAATTAAAGGATGTATTCAGACTTGGATCATGTTAAAATGAAAATTAGATATCGGATCGGATCTGGACTATAAATTCAAAAATTTGATTCACACAAACTTTTCTTTCTTTAACATTCAAATCTTAAATCAAATCTGAATATGTGAACTTCTGATATATAAAATGGGGTAATGCCATACATTGAGTTCGAATGGGGTATCATTCTTTCGCCAGCCATACACCACGCAAGGTTGGGGAGAGAATGGAACTGCTTTTAGAAAGATACAAATGGCACCACATGTTCTCGTCAATTTGTCGCATTGACAATTTCTCCTTGTGAAGAGAGAGAGGGAGAAAAGGAGGGGGGGACAAACCCCTTGTTTTCATGGTTTTACCATAGAATTTGTTCTTATTGGTGTGCAACATTGTGATTAAGTGGAAATTTTTAAGTTGTTTGTGCATTTTACAGCACTAAAAAGAATATCTTGGTACTATAGGACAATCATACCCCAGTTTGTATCACAAGAAAACCAATTTTCCTTTCAACTCGAGGCAACAAGTTTTTCTTTGGTGTCGTACACGAATTAAACGAGTTGATGTGAACAAGTTTTAAAAAACAAGTTTGTCCATAAATGAGTTGAGCAAGTTAAGGGAGTCAAGTTTGAGCTTGATGTTGTATAATCAAGTCGAGCTCAGGAGGCACAAGCTTGGGCTCAACGCATGTGCAGCCCTACTTGGTGATGCAACGTCGTTGCTACGAGTTTAGGCATCCCAAACATTTTCATTAACAATATAACAGATAACAAAGTACAAGGTACATGAGCTAGAACAAACCAAAAAAGAAGAGAGACATAAACCTCAAATACAAAGATAGAAACTACAACTAACCAAAAGAAGATAGGTATAAAACCAACCTCACTGTACAAAAGGATTACAGCCTTATTGCAATCGATTGTTGACAGCAAATACATCAGCTACAAAAAGCCATTTTCCGCACACCATTTCACCACACACAGATCAACCACAAAACCATGTAGTAAAGAGGAAAGATCACCTCTTGATGTTTCTACTTTATACCAGCTATCATATCCTTTAAATCATTGTAGACTCCCCATTCGAGACCACCCAGAATCAAATTGGCATGATGGATAATAGAATTTCTTTGTTTCCTTATGTTCCGAAAGAGTACATGTAAGCATAAACACAGCATATTGTAACCCATTTATTTGAAAGACCATTTGAACCACCATGAGATAACTTCTTGAATAGAGTTATGCACTTCTAGCCATGACCCCTCCCCCCTGGTATTTTGGAAAAAATATGGTACATATATTTTTAAAAATTTTTAATTTGGGCTATGCAAAAATTTTGAAAAATATTGTTCAGTACTTATATATTTTTTGCTAATGCTATTCCACCCTTCCTAAAAAAAATTGCTGGCTTTGCCCTTGTATCTAGGGTCTTCTGTTTTTTATTTCAAGTCCATTTCATCTCAAGTTAATGAAATTATGAGTACCCCAATCCTCACACCAAGTTTTCACCTTTACAGTTAACCAAACACCACTAAATTAAGTAACAAACCTCTTCTCATCCCCAAAAGGCAGCTTTTCCATATCCAAGAGAAATAAACATTACTTTACAGTGTTCACAAGCTCCCATTCAAGTATTGGTGTCTGACCAAAAGAGTACATAAGGAGCTGGTAACGTCAAGAAGGCCAAGACCACCTTCTTGTATCGGAGCAAGCAGACTTCCAACTAAGTAAGTGACAATTTATTCTCTACAAAGTTCAGTACAATAAGTGGAAGTCTAAATGCTCTCACCCAATAACCCACCACTTGCTGCAGAACATGCTTCTCATATAAGTAAGTGGATGGTCCACCCTTCCACAAAGCTTCTCACATAACTCAGGAGTGAGAGTACCAACAAATAATGGAACCCAAATAAGTAAGGGGAAGTTCAGACAACGGTCAAAGAAATTGGTTTGCAATGACCATTGTGTTGTCAAGAACATTAAAATGAAATGAATTTACAGTCAGACCTGCTTTGTAAGTGAAATCAGGTAAAACTTGGTTTAAACAAGAAGTGGATTTTCACAACAGCCCAAAAAAATAAAAGGATGTCATTTGCAGAGAAGAAGTAAATTGAGAAAGTCATTTTAGGGGCTTCCTGCCCTTTAAAACTCTCTGTTGGAGGTTTTCAGATAAAACTTCCACAACACAACAATAGTAAACAAAAGTGGAGAGAGAGGGTGCTTTTGTCATCGCCCTCCATGGCAGCAAAAAGTGGTTCCCTGCCTTTTTATAGGTGACAAATAAGGAAGCAGTAGAAACATAAGTAATAATTTTCCTCATCCAATCTTCACATGATGCTAAAAAAGAAAGACCAAAGTGCAGGAAAAACCATCTCACTTTGCCATAAACTTTTGGAATATCTAATTTGAGGAGAAAAAATTGTTCTTTATGCCCTTATCCAAGCTGTTGACCGCTTCAAGTGCAAGGTGCATGGTTGGTGTATAAATCTACTAGAGAGATCAGATGCCCTTGTTCTGAGCCAATAATTGTGCTAAAACAATCTTCATTCTCTCAGCCATCAACTTAGCAACTAGTTTATAGATCAAATTGCATAATGATGTAGGTCAAGACTTTTATGTCCATAGTGACATGAAATTAAAAATCAATATCATATGTGTTGCATTTACCTACCTTACAACCTCATTTGTGATGAAGAAATTTCTCACCACTAGAGATGCTTATTTTGCATCCCAAATTTCTTTTGGTTCACCAATGGGAATTTGTTCTGCAAAGTGGAAAAGGGTCCACCCACCATCAGTATGAGGCTTAATTTTTCTGGCGCGTTGTTCATTCTTGGTGCATTTCCACATTCATTTAGGCATTATTCTCCACTTAAATGCAGTGTGGGGCATGGTGAAGATTTTAAATAGTTTTAGAAATTTTAAACGTTATAAAGCAAAAAATGATGTAAGAGTCAATCCTTAAAATAAGAAAACAGTTTGTGAGGCATTGGAAAAGAGAGTTCTATAAACTTTTTTATAAAATGGTACGAGATATTTTTTAGAAGAAATAATCTTAACTAATGAATCGTTTGATTTGGAAAAATCATTTGAAATAAAAAATCAAGTCAGTTTTTGAAAAAAGAGCTTTAATAAAAATTTTTAATGAATGATCATTTGTAGCATAAAGAAAATTAGTAGCTATCTTCCAGGACAAATTAATCTCAAGGTTTTAGCCTAACTCAGTTACCACATTATTAGGGCTCGATCTTAGCTTAGGTTTTTTGAAGGAGTGAGAGAGAGAAATCGAAGAGAGAAAGATAAAAGAAAAAAGAGAGATTAAAAGAGATGTAACAAAAGAAAGAAAGAGAATGAGATTTTAAAAAAGGGAGAGAGAAAACTGAAAAGAGAGAGAAAAGAGGAAAAGAAAATTTTTACAAAGAGATAGAGAAAGAGAGAGCAAAAACGTGGGAGAGAAATCGAAGAGAGAGACCTGAGAGAGAAATAGAGAAATTAAAAGAGAGATTTTAAGTTCAAAATTCTCTTTCGTGGATGGAAACTAGGATTAGCAAGTTAGGCCTCCTAGTGCCCTTCTGTGCTGAGCATGGCAGGGGCCTCTTGGTGAGAGCACTCTGCTAAACACCGAACGCTCTCTCCCAATTGGCTTGAATTTGATTGAGTCAATGAGGTGGGTATTGGTCCCGCCACCCTAGGCAGGCCCCACACGAGTCCCAGTAGCATGCATAAAATTTAAAAAAAAAAAGAAAAAGCGAAAATTTCATATTTTTCTAAGGCCAAAATGACCTTTTTGTAAAATTAATTTGGGCTCCGGTTCCCAAACCTGGAAGGGTCCATGTCGATGTCAAATGCCTGAATTACAGACTGGATTTGTGTTTTCGTCCAATTTTAGATTTATAAAGCGAAATTGAGACTGAAGGTGAGGGGAGTTTGTGTGCGCGCTCGGGGATCCAACTTGAAATATGATGCTGGAGGTTGGTTCTCCCGCTTGGTTTTTTATATTTGGATAAAAAATTTGCGTTGGATCTAGGTAATGGTTTGTGCATTACATTTGGATATATATATATATATATATATATATATATATATATATTTTATTTATTTATTTATTTATTTATTTTGTATTTTGATCTGTATTTTGACTCTATTTTTGGATCTTGGATCTAATGCTTAGTTTTTTATCTGAATTTGGCACAATTTTTTTATCTGAAGCTGAGATTTGGATTCAGATCTAAGGCTCAATTTTGTATCTGGATCTTAAATTTGGGTCTAGATAAGGATCTATGGATCCATTTTTTCTTTAGATCTTGGATTGGATCAGATATGAATCCAAGGCTCTTCCATCTGGACTAGGTGGAACTAGATATGGACGGAGGGCTCTTTTGGACTGAATCCATGTCTGAATGTGGATTTGAATTACAAAATATGTCTGGATTTGGGCTGTGCTTGAGTCTAAACTTCTGAAATTAGATCTAAATGGGTCGTAAATCGAGTTGAAAATTGATCAAAATTAAGGAAAATCAAGGTGTTTGCAGCTAGCAATCTTTGATATTTTGTTGTAAACTCGCCATAAAATGTTCAAAAAATGCTGATTACCCCAAACAACGGTTGGATCTATCCTCCACCACAGGCAAGACAATCATGTGGTGGTGGAGCTAATTAAACGGACCCACTCACTCAACTTCATTTTTATGAGGGGAGTGCCTAAGTCTATAAGTCAACTATAATTTTCGACAGCAGCCTCATCTTTATCATTAGTTCCTGCTTTGCCTTTCTTCCCCTCCATATTCTACAATCCCCCTATTCCCAATACTCATACCAAATTTTCACCTTCTTACCATTACCCAAACACCGCTAGATTAAGTAACAAACCGCTTCTTGTCCCCAAAAGGCAGCTTTTCCATATCCATGAGAAATGAGCTTTAGTTAACAGGGTTCACAAGCTCCAATTAAGTATTGGTGTCTGACCAGAAAAGTTACAGTAAACAAAAAACAATATCACCAGAACATGTCGAAGGAAAACCCTGTTGAATAAGTAGAGTTAGACCAGGGATAACATGAACAAGCATTTGAGCTTCTATGAAGAGTCTTTTTGTATCCATTGTATATGCAAAAAAAAAAGGGTATTACATGCGCAACCCTTAGTATCACAGTGCAAGACATTTATCCTAGCTTCCTCAAGAGTACATAGGCTCAACATAGGGGAAGTGCATCCCCAAGGGGGTTGGTGCCTTAGGCAGGTGGGGGCGGGTAGACTGCTAGTTTCTGTTTTGAATCCCCATTGTGTCAACTCCCTGTGCTGCAAAGTGGAGGCACAGATATGAAAATTGATCCATAATGTGGGCACCTTTTCCAAGCCACCAAAATCAGACTTGGACTTTATGGGGACTTTATTGTAAAAAATGACTTCTAATACTCATTCTGCTCTCCGAAACAGGGGAAACGCAAAACTTTTGACCATTTTTCTGATTTTGTTTGATGAATTTAGCAAGTTAAAACTACGGGAAGCCCCGCATAAGCCAATGGGTACATGTCCACTCTTCATTTCCTAAAATATCATTACATGTCTTTATGGTTGCAGCCAGTGGTAGAGCAAAAAATTTGTGGTTGAGGGGAACTAGAAGTGTAAGATTCAAATCTTAAGGGAGACTGATATGTAAAAAGCTGAAAATTAATGAAGTTTTTGTATGCAAATAGTTTTTTTTTTTTGGGTTGGTGTGGGCAAGTGCCCACACTAGCAATAATGTAGCTCTGCCACTAGGACACAGTAGCTAAGTTTTCACTATGGTCTGCACGCTATGCATCCCCATTTTTGGCTGCTGTAAATAAAATTTCTTGTTAATACAAGTCCAGAGCGTAACTCCCACCATCTTCCATAGGAAACCTGAGCTGCTAATTACCCTATATCTAGAGATGTCAGCATATCAGATTTGGATCAGATATCTGACCAAACTCTATCGAAAAAAATCACATATGAAAAAAGAAAATATCTGGTTAATAAGGCAGATCATATTTGTATTTAAGAAATGACATATGATTAGATTCAGATATACATAATATCCTATCACATTTGGATTCATCGGATTTATTTTTAAAGAAATATCTTATATCTAATGCTCTTAAATTCTAAAAAAATGGCTATATTTGGTTTAAAATTTGGATTCAGATTCAGATATGAATGTAAAAGTCAATTGTGAAATCAGATTTTGAATTTGGATATAGATATAAATTTCTTTGTTTTTCAAATATGAATATCCAAAAAGTGGATACAGTTAAAAGTATATCTGATTTGAATGTGATCTGCTGACATCCCAACTATATCCTCATAAATTGTCCAACTGAACTCAAAGATCAGAAGACAAACATGCAGCCCCTACGAAAGGAATTAGCATGAGATTTGCAGTTGGAAGGAATGCAACAGGCAAGCTTAGCATCGCAAAGAGGTTCTGAGACACTCTTTGTTACACATATCAATGGCCAAAAAGAGCAGCAAATAAGCCAGATGTGGGCTGGTATGAGCAGTTGCCGGCTGGGTCAACAGCTTTTCAATGAGGAGTGGACTTGGATTGTGGATCTAGCATTAGGAGCTCCCACCCAGGTTTGCTTGTCATATGCCATCAGCTATAGGGATGTCAACGGATCAGATTTGAATAAAATATACTCTTAACGATATGTAGCTGCTTTTCAAATATTAACATGTTCATATTTGAATTCTGATTTGGACATGAATGAATAAAAGTCATATCTAAGTCTGAAATCCAATTTTGCAATCTGAATATGATCTGAATCCAACCTTGCATTCACTTCCAAATCTGAATTTTTAACCAAATCTAGCTGACTTTCAATATATAAGAGTGTTAGATGTATGATATTTGTTTAAAACTAAATCTGGTCTGAATTTGAATCTGATCAAATATTTACATATATCTGAATCCGAAACCAATAGAATGTCATTTCTTAAATCCAGACCTGATCTGATTTTTCCATTGGACATTATATTTTTTTTCTATAACTGGTTTTTCAGAATGGTTTGGTTGGATATCTGATTCAAAATCGAATATATTGACATCCTTAACCAGAAATTCCTATCTCCACCAGAGGAAATGGGAGTCAAAGATGCACCATGATATGTGAGTGATACTACTACTTCATTCTAACCAAAGTGGCCACAGGTATTGGCAGATGATCTATGTTTCAAATCTAGGAAATGATGAGATCATTCAACCTTCTTCGATGCACATTTCAGATTCTTTCTTTCCAAAGTCTAGAGAAGTAACACCCATAAGAATGGAACTAAGGATGTACCATCAGTGCGCTCCTCAAGCCAACTAGCTATGCTATGGCATGTCAATTCCAAATAGTTGACTACAATATATTACATCACAGACCGGAAAAGAAAAATTGAATGAATAGATAACAATAATTTAAGTTTGAAGCAATACTTGACGAACAATATACTAGACAAAGTAGACCACATAATTGCTGGAATTTATTTCTAAATCTTTCATGCACATGTACGAAACATTTTCACCCAAATACCCTCAGGTGTTCAAGTGACAGCGGCTTATTGAGAAGGAGTTCAAGAGGAATTTTTCCTTCTATGCTAGAGTTTGTAACTCGAATGGATATATAACATGCTGTCCCAATGTCATCGCTCCAAAAAATTTGAGGTACGTTCATGTGCATCATAAGAGCCCGAGCAATATTCAGAAGTTGTCGGCTTTTTCTTTCTGCTGAGGCATCCCGGTGCAGGTACATTGGTGCTGTATTCCATGCTTCCTCATAATGTTTTTCAATGCATCATTCACAAGCATTTTAATCTCAGCACCATATTGGATGAGAATGACGGCACAAAATTCTTCAAAATTTTTTGGCACTTCACTCTAATTTTTGATAAAATAAATCCAAGTTACACGAGTCATATCATCAATGAAAGAGACAGAACTTAAAACCGGCCGGCATGAGAGTCCTCTGGAGCAGGTCCCCAAACATCTGAGTGAATGAGATCGAAAGCTTTTTCAGACCTTTCATGAATTGTCTGGAAGGTGAGGCATGTGAATTTGGCAAATTCACATGCATTACACGCTTTATTATCATCAATGGTGAGGGAAGGGATGAGGGGACTGAGGTTCCGATCATATATGTGTCCTAATCAAGCATGTCAAATTTGATAGTCTGTCCTTTGGGTCGATTTTGATTTGGTGAAAAACCTCAAACTGTCGGTATCCAAAGTGTAGAGGTCACCATGGCGTTTGGCCCTTACCAATCACCTTCTTCGTGCTCGGGTCCTGAAATGTTACATCCTTCTTGGAGAAAACAACCAGACAATCATAATCTTGAGTGATTTTGCTAACAGACATAAGGTTGACAGCTAGCTTAGGAACAAGTAAAGTGGAACTAATATTTTTCTCGAAGAATGTTTTTCCAATGCCAGCAACAACCATAGATGAAGTATCAGCAGAAAAAACAGAATGAAGTATCAGCAGAAAAAATAGAACGATGAAGGTCCTTATTTAGATCAGCAAGTCTTGTGGGATCATTAGTCATGTGATCAGTAGCACCAGAATCAGCTATCCAGGATTTATTTTTAGTGGCAGTCAATAAGGCATAGGACTTACCATCTAAGACGTCGCCCACTAGTTGGGAAGATACAAGATTTGCTTTAGAGAATTTCTGGAAGAATTTTTCTAGGTCATCTTTGGTGACAAAGTTTGCAAGGTTGATGTCTTTGTCTGGGATTGAAGAAGTTCCCTTTTCCTTCCCTAGTCACCCCACAAGTTCCCAGCAGTTCCTGCAGTGAGTACACTTAAGTTTGTTGTGATTTTTCCATGTGTTTGGGTGCTACCTTTGTATGCCTTGATTAGTGCCCGATTGTGAAAGGCACGCTATTCTTTCTTGGCTGTCTTCTATGGAGTCCGTTTGAGGAGGGACACTCATGACTCTTCACCTTGACATCTCCCTCTGAATCATTTGACAAACAGCATTCAATTTTGGCAGTGGCATAGTATTCAGAATTTGAGTCCTTATGGCTTCATAGTCCTCACTCAATCCAATGAGGGCCTTGAAGATTTGATCTTCTTCAAAACACTGTTTGTAAATGACTGGATCAGAGGTCGCTGGTCAATATTGGAGGATCTCATCATATAGACTCCTAAGTCTCCCAATGTACCGCTGCACATCTTGGTCATGGAGGGTGAGATTGGCAATCTCGCATTGTATATGGTATACTTGAGCAAGATTATTTTGCTCACTGTAAAGTTCTTTTAGAGCCTCCCAAATTCCGTGCGTGGTATCTTGATATGTAAACAGATTTGCTATGGATGGTTATGTAGAGTTGAGCAGCCATGCCATAACCATGTAATTCTCTGCTTCCCATTCATCATAGTTGGGATCAGTAGAGGCTGGTGCTTTGATTTGCCCGTTAATACATCATGCCTTTGATCTTCCACTAAGAACCAAGCGAGCAGCCTTCGCAAAACTCAAATAGTTAGCACCATTGAGTGGGGTGGAGGCAATTTTTAGGGTATTATGCTCAGTGGACTTGGCTCCCTTGAATGTTTCATCTCTTTGATTTGAGCTAGCAGTGTCGGCCATGATATTGGCGCTGCGGATTCCCAGCTGAAGACAGTCTGGTCGCAGGCGACTCTCTCTGTCGCAGGAGGTCGCAAGGTCCTTTAGAAACCTGTGGCACTTTTAAATTCGGTATATCTTCACTGGATTGTCCAAAAAATCTGAAAATTGGATAAAAAATACTAGACACGTGCCCAAATCCAATGCCACCTTACTCGACCTCTGAATCGCCTCTAGTCAAAAACGCGCTTCAGAGAAAGTCACGCCTGGAATGCCCTGTCTGGCGGGGTTTGTGAAGCAGAAACTAGAGATAGAGTTGCTCCGTCTAATTTACCAACCATAATTATCCTTTACCTCTCAACAACTTGCACAAAGCGTTCGAGCTCCTCAACAGACTTATGCTCGCCGAATATGTCCTCAATGGTGGCCATCAAGTAGGAGACCCTGGCGAATTGGATCCTGTACCATGAGAACTGTGGCTCATGCATCTTCCCCCCCGCCATGAAGTAGCTCTCCACCAGCCTATCTCTGACGAAGATAATGTGATCGCCCAAGCCCAAGTCCCTCCACCACCTGCAAACACCCATAACAAAGGACTCATGGTTGATTATTAGTGGACCCAATGGTGCAAACCAGCAACAATGTAACATACATGATATTCATTTCTGATATACATATATACATAGAATGACATTACTTGCTGCATTATTTTCAACTATTAACCAAGTTATTTAGGCAAGAATGCAAGAATGAATTGTACCCGGATAACTCCCTGAGCTCTCTTTGGTGGATTGTCTGCACTATGTTGAAGTCCAGCCTAGTGAACTCATGCAGCACTTGGCTTCTGCGGTCCATCCTCTCGAATGTCTCAATATACTCTCGGGCCTCGACCCTGCGAACCCTTCTATGGAGTGTCACCTGCAGAGCACGCTGTACCTGTTGAGACATCCTCAGGTCCATGCGGCTCATCCTTGCTCTAAGATGCTCTTAAGAGAAGGCCATAGCTTCTTCCAACACAGTTTCTCCTTCACAGGCTAGTTGTGATGCTTTGTAGAGGCTCAGCAACCCCCTCATGTCCTCATGAAGATTCCCAGAGAACCGGCCAGACTGTTCCATAAATCTACTAAAGCACTCTACGAAATGTAGAAAGAAACTTTAATGGTTAGTGTCAATTAACACATTTGTAAAAGACAGTCTAGATTATGAACTAATTATTAAGTCAATATTTCGCAATTAACGTATGTGTACATATATATATATACCTGCAGAAACATTATAGCCATGTTGCCTCAGAATTCTAAACCGAAGTGAAGAAGAGTAGATGTTCTCAAATCCTCTAGTTCTCGTGGATATGGCATCTAGCGATCGCCTGATCTCACTCTCAAAGTGATAGGCTACTCCTAAACATTCGAGTGAATCAATGAGCTCCAACTGAGCCACTTGCTCAGTTGTAGATGTTATAAGTTGTCGGACTTCTCTTCTCAATTCTTCAACTCTGGTCCTTTGTATTTTGATCTGCTTTCATTTTCATATCCCAGAATTAGGATCACATCATAATACCAAAATAAACAAAATAATAGTCAGATCAGAGGTATGGAAAATTACTGATGTTGCGCTGGTAATGGACAGGATGAAGTCATAGTTCCATGTACTTGGCTGATATCTAGAAGGCCTCCTTTGAGCGGCAGATCTACCGCAGCCCTCAGCCCTTGGCTCACATCTCACAAGGGTGGTGCTCCATGGCTTGAACCCAGCCTTGCCATTAGGAGCAAGCTTGGGGGAAGCAACGAAAGGAGTGGAAGGTAAGCAAGATGAGCAGCCATTAGAACAGTGTGTATTTGTTGTTGAATGCTGAAGGCTTACACTGCCTGTCGGATGACTTAGCTCTGGATTGGTTTGCTAGTTTATACAGAGCTGCATCCGAGTGTGCATTGCATGTCTATAATGGTTAGAGAATTTTAATTAGGTTCAATCTCTTAAAATATGGTGTTTGCGTAAGCTATAAATGTTTAATTTTTTTTTCTTTGTATATAAATAGAAAGTATTAAACTATGACACTTGGCCAAGCCATAATTATTTGGTACTTTTATTTTATAGATAGAATGCATTCTTTCTTCAAGTTTTTTATATGCATTATAATCCAACACTTATTAGCTAATGTTTGCCACTTAAAACCATTTTTGTTAAAGACCATGTTTATTTTTTACAAGTATTTGAGTAATTGCACCCCTTCACCTTTAAGTGGTGCAACTTGCCGTTGCAACAATATTATGAACATGGTTTGCTAGCTTATAAGGAGCTGCATCCAAGTGCATATTGCATGTCTATAATGGTTAAAGAATTTTAATAAAGTTCAATCTCTTAAAAATATGGTATTTGCGTAAATTATAAATGTTTGATGCTTTTATCTTTCTATATAAATAGAATGCATTAAACTATGACACTTGCCTAAGCTATAATTATTTGGTACTTTTATTTTATTTGCATATAGATAGAATGCATTCTTTCTTCACGTTTTTGATATGCATGATAATCCGACACTTATTAGCTAATGTTGGCTACATAAAACCATTTTTATCGAAGACCATGTTTATTTTTTACACGTATTTGAGTAATTGTACCCCTTCACCTTTAAATGGTGCAACTTGTCGCTTCAACAATATTATGAACATGGTTTGCTAGCTTATAGAGAGCCGCAACCGAGTGCACATTGCGTGTCTATAATGGTTAGAGAATTTCAATGAAGAGTAACAACTTAGCTTATGTTGCTTACATAAGCTACAGTCGTTTGACACACTTTCTTTGAGCGAAAATAAAATGCACTAAAAGATGGTGTTTGTGTAAGTTATAATTCTTTGTATAAATGTAGAATGTATTCATTGTTTCAATGAAAATTTTAATGGGTTGGTGTCGGCAACCGGCCCCAGCCACCATGTGTTTCTGCCATTGTTCCGAGAGAAGCATGTAAGGGAAAAGAGGAAAAAGAAAAGAATGATGAAAACATGTGGCAGACCCAATTATCTCACTACTTGTCATAGAAGCTGCCAAAGGAGAAAGAAAGGAAGGAAGGACAAAGCTACCCCTTCAACCACAATTAGGAATGTCAATGGATCATAGTCAAATTGGATTTACCTTTAGCCATATCTAAATCCAAATCTGGAATCCTATTTCACAAGCTGAATTTTATTTGTCAGACCCAACTATCTCACTACTTATCACTTTTTTATCTATGTTGTTCTCCCAACCACCGTCATGAAAATGATCAATTTCTATTCTGCTGGAGGCCGCAAAGCCAGTTTCCTCTGCAATCTAAACTTATAGACATGATTTTAAATTTGGTAAGAAACAAACACACACACACACACACAAATATATATATATATATATATATATATATATATATTAAGTTAATCATATTCTGGATCAGAATAATGTTTTTAATAATCTAAAAATGAATGGCTCTTTTAACATCAAAATTTGGAACATTGTAGAAAAGAACAATTCTTTCATGAAAATAACTTGAACCAAAACATGATTTTCATAAACTTAGTATTAATTATATACATATTAGAAGGTTCAAATTTTATTTAAAATATATTTTAATATAAATTTGAGAGGTATGGCTTTATCCCTTAGTGAAGTGGTATGGTGTGTGTGTGTGTGTATTAATGACACTAGGGATGGGGTACAAAGGCTTCAGACTTACGATCTCAACTATTAACTACTAAAATACTCTTAAGGTAATATCTAAAAGGTTAGATTGTTATAGAAAAAAATTGTTTTGAACATTGCATTTAGATGTATATAATTGTCCACTTGGTTCAACCATCATCTTCTAGTCTCTCTCTCTCTCTCTCTCTCTCTCTCATATTACTTTATGCGAATCTTAACATTATGAGAAAGGTTAAGATATGGCTGTTGGAATCAATATGTATTTTTGAAACCGAGTCCAATATGAACTTTATGCCAAATGAATTTGGATTGCAGATCATATATGTAAATTATTTTTACATAATAAAATCAATGAAATAAAAGATTAACAAGAAATCTGGCAAGTCGGAAAGGGCGAACTCTAGGGGATGTAGAAGGCTTGGCTTTGGGGATTTTCCTACCAGATTTATTTAGGAGCAAGTAAATTAAGAAATTGAATTTCTTCTTTAACACAACCTATAAAAAATGTGCCAATGAGTACTTTTCTCATGTATTCTAGTATTATAACAGATCACGCCACGATTGATGGGAATTAAAGTTAAAGTGAATGAAGAAAATATAATGAATTGGAGAGAGAAAAGAAGCAGCAATATGAACGTAGCTAGTCTGGAAGAGAAGAAGAATACAGTGTAAGGAATTGACGAAACAGCATGAAAGGACTGAAGCCAATGAGTAACCACTGACAGAATTGAGGGCAGAATTTCTTGAGCCATCAAGGGCCAAATTTCTTTTGTAACTTGATTACTTCAGTGCTCTACCACTTGCAAGAGGATAATGTGGTGGTGGTGGTGATCAAACAGACCCACCTGCTCAATTTGAATTTTATGTGCAGTTTTTTGCCTATTTTCTTTGCATCCTTCTGAAAATTGCTTCTCTTCCTCTGCCCTTCAATCTACCGAGAAACTGGGAGTGGGGTTGGTGGAGATGGGGGCAGTAATAGATGCTCTTGTGCATACAGCCATTTCTACTGCAACCAATTTGTTGAAAGAGACGAAACATTACATCTTGAATGCCAAAGATGATTTGAAGAAGCTCGAAAGGATACTGAAAATCTTCCAAAAGGCCATCAAAGATGCTGATCGAGTCCTTTTTCAGCAAGGAGTGCAACAGAGAACTAGAGTTTGAGCTCAAGGATGTTCTTTATGATGCCAAGGACATCATCGAAGAATATCGAAGCAAAATTGAGGCCAGCAAGAGGGATCAGGTACGGAAGCAGTCTTTGACCACTGCGCTCTCTTCCTATTACGAAGATGTTTCTTTTGGTTACCAACTTCGTATCAAAATGAAGAAAATCAATGAAAGGCTAGATAAAATAAAAAAAGATTGGGACATGGTGGATAGGCTCAAAACAACACCAAAAGGGGATGGTAAGGTCCCTATTCATGGTGAACATCTCAAACCCAAAGAGGCAACCCATCACATAGGGGTACAACTGCCCATAGGCAGCGAGAATGATAAAAATGTGTTAGTAGAAATGCTCTCATCGAATGACTTTTGTAGTAAGACTGAGAAGGGTGGTGCTTCTATTATCTCCATTGTTGGAAAGGGAGGGATCGGTAAAACAACTATTGCAAACATGGTATTTAATGAAGTTGAACAACAGTTCGTGGAACGCAGGTGGTGGGTTTGTGTTTCAGAAAGGCCAAACCATAAGGATTTGGTGCAGCAGATACTAAGGGAAGTGTGCAAGAGTTCTGGAGAAAACACTGATTGTTCCTTGACTGACTTATGCACACAATTACTGAACGAGCTCTCAAAGAAAGAAATATGTGTCGGAGGGGATGGGTGCTTTTTATATGCATGAACTACAAGAATTTAATTTCCACCAAAGTTGGTACTTGTTTCTGAAGGAGGTTTTAAGAGAAGGCCAAACAGAAAAAAAATTTCAGTGATGCATCAGATCAAACTTGTTGGAGAGGGACTAGTAAAGAAGTTTGGTGGGTTGCCACTTGTGATTAGGATGGTGGGGTCCATTTCTACACCAAGAAAATGAGTAGGGAGGACTCTAAGTCAGTCGTGGATAGTAAGATATGAATATCCAAGAAAGTGGAGACAGTTAAAAGTATATCTGATTTGAATGTGATCTGCTGGCATCCCAACTATATCCACATAAATTGTCCAACTCAACTCAAAGATCAGAAGACAAACATGCAGCCCCTACGAAAGGAATTAGCATGAGATTTGCAGTTGGAAGGAATGCAACAGGCAAGCTTAGCATCGCAAAGAGGTTCTGAGACACTCTTTGTTACACATATCAATGGCCAAAAAGAGCAGCAAATAAGCCAGATGTGGGCTGGTATGAGCAGTTGCCGGCTGGGTCAACAGCTTTTCAATGAGGAGTGGACTTGGATTGTGGATCTAGCATTAGGAGCTCCCACCCAGGTTTGCTTGTCATATGCCATCAGCTATAGGGATGTCAACGGATCAGATTTGAATAGAATATACTCTTAACGATATGTAGCTGCTTTTCAAATATTAACATGTTCATATTTGAATTCTGATTTGGACATGAATGAATAAAAGTCATATCTAAGTCTGAAATCCAATTTTGCAATCTGAATATGATCTGAATCCAACCTTGCATTCACTTCCAAATCTGAATTTTGAACCAAATCTAGCTGACTTTCAATATATAAGAGTGTTAGATGTATGATATTTGTTTAAAACTAAATCCGGTCTGAATTTGAATCTGATCAAATATTTACATATATCTGAATCCAAAAACAATAGAATGTCATTTCTTAAATCCAAACCAGATCTGATTTTTCCATTGGACATTATATTTCTTTTCTATAACTGGTTTTTCAGAATGGTTTAGTTGGATATCTTATTCAAATCGAATATAATGACATCCTTACTTGACCAGAAATTTCTATCTCCACCACTGGAAGTGGGAGTCAAAGATGCACCATGATATACGCGTGAAACTACTACTTGATTCTAACCGAAGTGGCCACAAGTATTGGCAGATGATATATGTTACAAATCTAGGAAATGTTGAGATCATTCAACCTTCTTCGATGCACATTTCAGTTTCTTTCTTTCCAAAGTCTAGAGAAGTAACACCCATAAGAATGGAACTAAGGATGTACCGTCAGCGCGCTCCTCAAGCCAACTAGCTATGCTATGGCATGTCAATTCCAAATAGTTGACTACAATATATTACATCACAGACATGAAAAAAACATTGAACGTATGGATAACAATAATTTAAGTTTGAAGTGATACTTGACGAACAATATACTAGACAAAGTAGACCACGCAATCGCAGGAATTTATTTCTAAATCTTTCTTGCACATGTATGAAACATTTGCACCCAAATACCCTGAGGTGTTCAAGTGACAGCGTCATATTGAGAAGGAGTTCAAGAGGAATTTTTCCCTCTATGCTAGAGTTTGAACTCGAATGGATATATAACATGTTGTCCCAATGGCTTCGCTCAAAAAAATCTGAGGTACGTTCATGTGCATCATGCGATTTTCTTTCTGCAATGCCGTTTTGCTGAGGCATCCCAGTGCAGGTACATTGGTGCTCTATTCCATGCTTCCTCATAAAGTTTTTCAATGGATCATTCACATATTCAACACCATTGTCAAAGCGAAGCATTTAATCTTAGCAGAGAATGAGGGCATAGAATTCTTCAAAAAATTTTGGCAATTCACTCTTATTTTTGAGAATAATCTAAGTTACACGAGTCATATCATGATGTGCTTAAACATGCATGTTGAATGATTTAGTGGAGTGAAATTACAAGCTTGTATGAACATAAATGACATTTAAGTTTGCTGTATTTCAGTTAATATAACGTGTTTCGCTTGTTATTACATCTATAACGAATGATTTAAATGGTTCAAACTAAAAGTTTGTACGAAAAAATGAGATTCACGTCATTCGTTTGATCGCTTATCATTAGCCTAATGCGTTTCACTTGTTATTACATGCACAATGAATGATTTTGTTGATTGAAGTCACAAGTTCAAATGGATGCACATGGGATCTACCCACTAGTTTGATCTCTTGTAGTCAATCCAATGACTTGAACTTGTAGTTACATCAATAGTAAGGATCTAATGAATTGAAATCACAAGCTTGTATCAATACGAGTGGGATTTAAGCGATTCATCTGAGCACGCATATTTCGTTGAATGTTATTAACTTGTTGCTACATCCACGTTGAATGATTTAGTGGATTTAAATCGCAAGTTTGCATGAAAATGAACAAAATTCAAGTGGTTCATTTGCTCTTTTATAGTTAATCTATTGTGTTTCACTTGTTATTACATGTATAAGTAATCATTTAAATGATTAAAATCACCAATTCATATGGACACAAATCTGATGTACACATTAGTTTGATGCTTGTAGTTAGTCCAATAAGTAGAACTTTTTATTTCATTGAATTAAGTAAAAGGGGTCAAACAAAAGCATAGATGCCACTTGTATCCATATGAACTTGTGATTATAATCATTTAAATCGTTCGTTACACATCTAATAACAAGTGAAACACATTAGATTAACTATAGGGGAGCAAATTAACGGCTTGAATCTTATTCATTCCCATACAAACTTGTGATTTCGATCAACTAAATCATTCAAAGTGGATGTACTAACAAGTTAAAAACATTCAATTAAATATGTGCAATCAAATGAATCGCTTAAATCCCACTCGTGTTTATATGAACAACTGATTTCAATCGCTTATATCACGTACTATAAATGTGACGACAAGTTGAATTCTTTCGATGAAGTACTAGGGATGAAACTAATGCATAGATTCCATTTTTAACTATATGAACTTGTGATTTCAATCATTTAAATCGTTCTTTGTAGAAGTAATAAACAGTGAAACACATTAGGTTAACTATAAGGGATCAATTGAATAACTTGAATCACAAACTAAAGCGTGAATGTGCTTAAACATGCATGTTGAATGATTTAGTGGAATGAAATTACAAGCTTGTATGAACATAAATGACATTTAAGTTTGCTGTATTTCATTTAATATAACGTGTTTCGCTTGTTATTACATCTATAACGAATGATTTAAATGGTTCAAACTAAAAGTTTGTACGAAGAAATGAGATTCACGTCATTCGTTTGATCGCTTATCATTAGCCTAATGCGTTTCACTTGTTATTACATGCACAATGAATGATTTTGTTGATTGAAGTCACAAGTTCAAATGGATGCACGTGGGATCTACCCACTAGTTAGATCTCTTGTAGTCAATCCAATGACTTGAACTTGTAGTTACATCAATAGTAAGGATCTAATGAATTAAAATCACAAGCTTGTATCAATACGAGTGGGATTTAGGCGATTCATCTGAGCACGCATATTTCATTGAATGTTATTAACTTGTTGCTACATCCACGTTGAATGATTTAGTGGATTTAAATCGCAAATTTGCATGAAAATGAACAAAATTCAAGTGGTTCATTTGCTCTTTTATAGTTAATCTAATGTGTTTCACTTGTTATTACATGTATAAGTAATCATTTAAATGATTAAAATCACCAATTCATATGGACACAAATCTGATGTACACATTAGTTTGATGCTTGTAGTTAGTCCAATAAGTAGAACTTTTTATTTCATTGAATTAAGTAAAAGGGGTCAAACAAAAGCATAGATGCCACTTGTATCCATATGAACTTGTGATTATAATCATTTAAATCGTTCGTTACACATCTAATAACAAGTGAAACACATTAGATTAACTATAGGGGAGCAAATTAACGGCTTGAATCTTATTCATTCCCATACAAACTTATGACTTCGATCAACTAAATCATTCGAAGTGGATGTACTAACAAGTTAAAAACATTCAATTAAATATGTGCAATCAAATGAATCGCTTAAATCCCACTCGTGTTTATACGAACAACTGATTTCAATCGCTTATATCACGTACTATAAATGTAACGACAAGTTGAATTCTTTCGATGAAGTACTAGGGATGAAACTAATGCATAGATTCCATTTTTAACTATATGAACTTGTGATTTCAATCATTTAAATCGTTCTTTATAGAAGTAATAAACAGTGAAACACATTAGGTTAACTATAAGGGATCAATTGAATAACTTGAATCACAAACTAAAGCGTGAATGTGCTTAAACATGCATGTTGAATGATTTAGTGGAATGAAATTACAAGCTTGTATGAACATAAATGACATTTAAGTTATTTACTTGCTGTATTTCAGTTAATATAACGTGTTTCGCTTGTTATTACATCTATAACAAATGATTTAAATGGTTCAAACTAAAAGTTTGTACGAAAAAATGACATTCACGTCATTCGTTTGATCGCTTATCATTAGCCTAATGCGTTTCACTTGTTATTACATGTACAACGATTGATTTTATTGATTGAAATCACAAGTTCAAATGGATGCAAATGGGATCTACACATTAGTTTGATCTCTTGTAGTCAATCCAATGAGTTGAACTTGTAGTTACATCAATAGTAAGGATTTAATGAATTGAAATCACAAGTTTGTATCAATACGAGTGGGATTTAAGCGATTCATCTGAGCACGCATATTTCATTGAATGTTATTAACTTGTTGCTACATCCACGTTGAATGATTTAGTGGATTTAAATCACAAGTTTGCATGAAAATGAACAGAATTCAAGTGGTTTGTTTGCTCTTTTATAGTTAATCTAATGTGTTTCACTTGTTATTACATGTATAAGTAATGATTTAAATGATTGAAATCACCAATTCATATGGACACAAATCTGATGTACACATTAGTTTGATGCTTGTAGTTAGTCCAATAAGTAGAACTTTTTGTTTCATTGAATTAAGTAAAAGGGGTCAAACAAAAGCATAGATCCCACTTGTATCCATATGAACTTGTGATTTCAATCATTTAAATCGTTCGTTACACATGTAATAACAAGTGAAACACATTAGATTAAATATAAGGGAGCAAATTAACAACTTGAATCTTATTCATTCTCATACAAACTTGTGATTTTAGTTAAATAAATCTTTGAAAATGGTTGTATTAACAAGTTAAAAACATTCAATTAAATATGTGTGATCAAATGAATCGCTTAAATCCAACTCGTGATTATACGAACAACTGAATTCAATCACTTATACTATAGATGTAACTAATGCATAAATTCCATTTTTAACTATATGAACTGGTGATTTAAATCGTTCTTTATAGAAGTAATAAACAGTTAAACACATTAGGTTAACTATAAGGGATCAATTGAATGACTTGAATGACAAACTAATGCGTGAATGTGCTTAAACATGCATGTTGAATGATTTAGTGGAAAGAAATCACAAGATTGTATGAACATAAATGACATTTATGTTATTTACTTACTGTATTTCAGTTAATATAACGTGTATCGCTTGTTATTACATCTATAACAAATGATTTAAATGGTTCAAACTAAAAGTTTGTACGAAAAAATGAGATTCACGTCATTCGTTTGATCGCTTATCATTAGCCTAATGCGTTTCACTTGTTATTACATCTATAACGAATGATTTAAATGGTTCAAACTAAAAGTTTGTACAAAAAAATAACATTCAGGTCATTCGTTTAATCGCTTATCATTAGCCTAATGCGTTTCACTTGTTATTACATGTACAATGATTGATTTTGTTGATTGAAATCACAAGTTCAAATGGATGCAAATCGGATCTACGCATTAGGTTGATCTCTTGTAGTCAATCCAATGAGTTGAACTTGTAGTTACATCAATAGTAAGGGTCTAATGAATTGAAAACACAAGTTTGTTTCAATACAAGTGGGATTTAAGCGATTCATCTGAGCACGCATATTTCATTGAATGTGATTAACTTATTGCTACATCCACAATGAATGACTTAGTGGATTTAAATCACAAGTTTGCATGAAAATGAACAAAATTCAAGTGGTTCATTTGCTCTTTTATAGTTAATGTGTTTCACTTGTTATTACATGTATAAGTAATGATTTAAATGATTGAAATCACCAATTCAAATGGACACAAATCTGATGTATACATTAGTTTGATGCTTGTAGTTAGTCCAATAAGTTGAACTTTTTGTTCGTTTCAATACGAGAACTCATTGAATTATGTAAAATGGGTCAAACAAAAGCATAGATCCCACTTGTATCCATATGAACTTGTGATTTCAATCATTTAAATCGTCTGTTACACATGTAATAACAAGTGAAACACATTAGATTAAATATAGTGGAGCAAATTAACAACTTGAATCTTGTTCATTCTCATACAAACTTGTGATTTCAATCAAATAAATCATTCAAAATGGATGTATTAACAAGTTAAAAACATTCAATTAAATATGTGTGATCAAATGAATCGCTTAAATCCCACTCGTGATTATACGAACAACTGATTTCAATCACTTATATTGTGTACTATAGACATAACGACAAGTTGAATTCATTCGATTAAGTACTAGGGATGAAACTAATGCATAGATTCCATTTTTAACTATATGAACCGGTGATTTAAATCGTTTTTTTATAGAAGTAATAAACAGTGGTTGACTATAAGGGATCAATTGAATGACTTGAATCACAAACTAATGCGTGAATGTCCTTAAACATGAGGTTGAATGATTTAGTGGAATGAAATGATAAGCTTGTATGAACATAAATGACATTTAAGTTATTTATTTGCTGTATTTCCGTTAATATAATGTGTTTCACTTGTTATTGCACCTATAACGAATGATTTAAATTATATGCATGTATACATATATATATGTATGTACATACATAGATATATGTATAAAATAATATTAATATGCACATATATATAGTATGAACGTGTATGTCCATATGTTTGCATATATGTGTTACATACATACATACACATATGTATTAACGTATATATACAAACGTACATATATGTGTATAGGTACCTATATGCTGAAATTATGCCTATTATATACGTATATATAATGTATATGTGTATACGTACATATATATGTGTGTGTGTACATATGTATATATAACGTATTACTATACATAACATATATACATATATTATATATATGTATGTATACATATAATATATTTTATTGTAACATACTATATGTACATTGGTACAATGTATTACATATACACATAACATACATATATTTTATATATATATTGTATGTACTCATATGTACGTATATATAATATAAACGTATAACGTATTACTATAAATAACATATATACATATATTATATATATGTACCTGTACATATAATATATTTTTACTGTAACATACTATATGTACATTGGTACAATGTATTACATAAATAATATACACATAACATACATATATTTTATATACATATTGTAGTACATATTCATAAGTGTATACATATTGTATGTTCTCACATGCATCTACCTATAATATATACAAAGTTATATATGTGTACATATATTCTTATTGTATAACATTATACACATATATATGTGTATATACATATATAAATGTGTACATCTAAAAATACTTATAATATATATAACATCTATTAGCATTACATATGTACAAATTATACATATACATGCATATATGTCTTATATACATATTACATGTATAATATAATATGTATCCATATGAACATGTATATAAGTATCACAAATGTACATATTATACACAATGTTATAAAAAAGCTTATCGTAAGGCGTTTCAGTCTGAGGTGGAATCTAATCCCTGATAGTGATGATGCCGATCGATCTTCTCAGGTCTTCCGCTACAACGTCCAATGATCAGCAAACATAAGACTCAAGAATGGTGGAAATGATTGGGAAATATAAAAAGATCGAGCGAGAGAGGGAGTTGTGTAAAGATGATCGAGGTCGAGAGATTGCAAGAGAAACAGAAAATACATTATAAAGAGAGAGATATAGTTGTCCAAAACCTCGATCGTTTGTTCCGTGGGTTATGTGAAACCCTCATTCGAGTGATGGCTTTCCGTCGCTCACAACGAGGTGATGATGCAGATCGATCTCCCAGGTCTTCCACTACAGCGTCCAATGATCAGCGACCACGAGACTGAAGAATGGTGGAAGAGATTGGGAAATATCAAAAGATTGAGCGAGAGAGGGAGTTGGACAAAGATGATCGAGGTCGAGAGATTGCAAGAGAAACAGAAAATACATTATAAAGAGAGAGAGATAGTTGTCCAAACCCTCGCTCGTTTGTTCCACGGGTTGTGTGAAACCCTCATTCGAGTGATGGCTTTCCGTTGCTCACAACGAGGTGATGATGCCGATCAATCTCCCAGGTCTTCCGCTACAGCGTCCAATGATGAGCGAACATGAGACTCAAGTATGGTGGAAGTGATTGGGAAATATTAGCGAGAGAGGGAGTTGGGCAAAGATGATCGAGGTTGAGAGATTGCAAGAGAAACAGAAAATACATTATAAAAAGATGATGTGCACCCCGTCCTTGACAGCATCGACTATCCCCTTGAGCGGGTCCACCCCAAAACATCCCTCCTCCAAACACGTCTTATAGATTTCCAGTCGGCTTGTCGACGACCCACCCCTAGCCACTCCCTACCCCAGCCCGCAGTAGGTCACGTTGTGCACGATGGTGCTAGCCCTCTGCGGTCGACTTGGTGTGGCTTCCATGCCCCACTATGTCCCTGGGCGAGCTCATCAGCGTACTGGGCCCGTTTGACTCGGGGACTTTTGCCACCCCGAATGAGTTATAATACCAAGCATCGATCACCTTCCTGAGTCGAAGTTCGCCCATCAGCTCTATTTTGGATATAGGTATGTGATTTCAAATTAGAGCATAAATTTAAACCTGTTGCAGTTGGATGTTTTGTAGTTTGGCCCTTCCATGCACGTTCCTTTCCCTCTTAATGGTACATCATTGAAATTCGGTGATTCGGGCCAAATTCCTAACAGACGCCACAAGAGAAGGAGAATTGGTTAAGTAATACCTGATATTATGTCTAAGTAGACTACTAAAAGAGAATATTATGCACTTGGAACACAGAACATTTTTAGAACATGTGTTTCAAGAATGCTATGTTTTTGTTTAGGAAATATGATATAATTACTTACTTCTGGCATTTGATTGCTTAATTTAGGAACGATAACCGTGATTGGATCATTTTTCTCAAAATAAGAACATAACGTGTGTTTATTAAGAAAATGTGTTCAAAGAGCAAACAATTTTTCTTACCAAATGCCTAATGATATTGGAATTTGAATTAAAATTGAAGTTTGGGTAGCGAATGATTGACAGATTATCGATGACATATGCTTCATATGTGATTGGAATCGATAGGTGGGTACATGGGATCTCATGGTTGTGGCAATAAATAGATAGACATAAAAGAAATAAGGTGCGGCATGGAGTAGCATTAGTAAAAATTGGAAGCTTGACCAGATCCCTGCTTCATAAAATTTAAAAGATTTCCTATCCAAATCTCAAAGAACCAAATTCCCAGGTCCCATCTAAAGGAAGAGTGATTTGTACAACGGAATCTCTTTCCTGAAAAGATTGTAAGCAAGGTATAAGGTGTTCGAAAAGGAATGTGGTGGACTGTTTTTTTGCATCTCTCTATTGCGTAATGAACCAAGATTCCTGGGATGCTCATAAAATATCTCTGAACGACTCATAAGGGCAAGGAGATCAAGGGGATTTATTTGATTTTGGAGAATGTCAGTTGAATATAGTGGGAGGCTTTCCGATCTTTTATGCCGACATATCAAATTTAGATCCATATCCAGTGTAATTTCAAATTTAGAACTTGTTGCATGGTGGGAACCTAGACCTGGCTAGCGATTGCTACGCCCGAGAATAGATCCCAAGTCTAGAATCAACTCGCGGGAGCCTAAAGTCCAAACTTAATCAAATTATATTTACAAATTATATCCCCACTAGACAGCAACCCCAACTTAATAGTACCCTAGGTAAAAGATACAAGTGTGTTTTCCCAGACCCATGGTTTAAATTATACTACAACACTAAGGGGATCAAGGCTTGTACAAACGTGAGCGATACAAATTTAACTCTCACAACTCACTCAACATTCATTCACAAACCATTCCTCCATAGAACGGCCAAACCATGCCCTTTCCCTTTGGTGGTCTGGCTATCAGGAGCCGTGTCTTGGCAAGGTGCCTTGGAGGGACTACCGATAGTAACAATTGTCTAGAGCCTGGTTTAGAAAAGAATTACACTTATAACCCCGTTCTATAGGAAGTTGAGAAGTTACCTAGCCGATGAGAGATCGACTTAAACAGCAATAGATCCGAGAGAAAGCCGGTGGCAAAGCCACTCTCAGATATCTCTCAGCAAGGAGGCTAGGCCCGCCCGGCCTAGGATGGCTTGTGGACTGGTGGAAGCTGGCTGAGAGAGATGGAGTGTCCCGGCAATGGAAGGGGATGGCACTGGGGCTGCCTGCTACACCTGATGGATGGAGTGTGGTTGCTGCAGGCCTCGGACGGCCAAGAGAGATAGCAACGTGATGGAGGAGTGCCCGGATGGAGGCAGGGGCTCGGCCCGCCTGGCTGAAGTCGCCTTGGTGCTTATGACTATGTTCGGTGGAAGGGTGCAACAATGGAGGCTGCAAGAAGAGGTTGTCTGATGAAGTGGTGGTGGTGAACTGAGATGCACACGACCAATCCTTGGAGAGGGAACCTAACTAGTTTGACTCCAAGGAGACAAGCCGATCTCTGAACAAGGAGGTGAGCTTGGTATAGGTTTAGGTAGGCTCGGTTTAGGTGAAGCAGGTTAGGTCTAGTTGAAAGTGGTTCGGTAGTGGAGTGGGCTTGGTCTAGACGTGAGATGGAGGTTAATTGCTAAGAGGGTCGGTTATGACTTAGAGATAGGTGAAGGGTTGTGCGAGAGAGGGTGGAGAGTTACACGAGAGAAGATGACACTAATGATTAGGATCAGTTAGGCTAAGGGGTTTAAGTCAAGAGACATGCGAGGGGAGTGGTTCACTAATGATGGGTGAAGGCTAGTAATGACGAGGAGGAGGAGTTAGCATGAGGTGGAGGTTGATTGAGGCTTATCTGAAGTGGAAATGGTTGGTTATGAGAGGTGAAGAGGCTAAGAGGTTTGAGAAGGGTCTCCCTACCTTAAGTCCTCAATGATGGCTGATGATGGTGTGAGTGGAGGTGAATGGCTGAAGAGATACACGGTGGAGGGATTTGTAACTCTAGTCTTTTAAGATGGGGAGCTCAAGAGGAGGCTGCGACGTGTAACGGTCGCAGCCTGCACCCTCTCCTTAACTTGATTTAGTGCCCACATGATGGGAATACCCTTGCCAATTAATTCGAACTCTAGTAATGAATCAAACTGACCATGGGCAAATCAAGAATCCACTGAAATGATTGGGCTGGACCAAAAACTCATCGGAAAAGTAACAGCGATTGGTTGCACCGGCGGTAGCACACAGATTTCCGACTGGGAGAGAGTTCTTCACGATGGCTGGTCGGATTCGCCTGAAACTTGGTGGGGATGTTGCTAAGATCTGGGCTATTATGCTGGGGTGAACGAGAGAGTGAAATTCGCACTTGGTTGCTTCAGATTTTGCCTGCAACTTTCACCCAGGCACCGCTTGCTTTCTGCAAAGCCGAGTGAGCGATGTGGTTGAACAAGGGTCGGCTATAGCAGAAAATCCATATCCTTTCTAGACAGCAATTCTCGAATTGATGTGGAGTGACTTGCTGCTGCCATGGACAGAATTCTCAGGTTGATTCACCATCGAATTGACAGAAATCTGACTGGCCTTCTACCAATGGATTCCGATGAACCTTCGGATTCTCACCTTGACAAGCAGTCCGATAGACTAGGCTGCGATCTACCTTTGCGGCATCTCTTTCTCTGATTTTGACAGATATTAAAAAGTTTACTAGGGCCGATCTTAACCTATCTTAAGCTCTGCTCGAAATGGAAGGTACTGGCAGATGAATTCGGTTCCTCCCTTAATCTCTTGCAGCTGGAGTCGTTGCTTTATTACTAGTCGACTAGAGCCACGAGTCGATTTCCATCAAGCCTTCCCGAGATAGTTCTCCTGCCTCTAACTTCTTTTGGGGATGAAGAAGTTGCACCATGAGAAGATAGCAGTTCGGTCGGGGAATTTGTGCCTAGGATGAAGGCGCTCTAAGAGGATTTTCGGTGGTCTCAAAGGTCGTCTCCAAACCTGTGTTGCTTCGACCAGAGCCACGGGTTGGAGCTTGGGATTCCAGTCACCGGCGGTATGACAATGAGAGGAAGGGAGAGGCGAGAGCAAATTCACACGAAAAACTTAACTTCTAATTCTTGATTGCATACTGAAAAAAGACTTACAAAAGAGTTTAAGTACTTGAAATAAAACCGGTTCTAGCACATGAACCAAGACAGTTGCTGAAATAAAGGACTCGACTATAAGCAAATGCATGAAAGGGAAGTCGAGACAAGATGTCTCAGAAGTTCAGTGAGTTTGGCTTATCTCTCGCCGGTTCAGCCATATAACCTGCCAAAGTTTAGCCTTAGCCTTGCCATGCATGGACCGGGTCAGGACTACACTCAGGGTTCGAACTCGCTATAACCAGATCTAGGTCTAGTTCCCGTGCCTGCTCAGCCTTGAAGTATTCAGCCTGCTGCCCACACTCCGCTGATGATGCTCCGCCCACACCGCCCGCTGCATCAACTTCAAATTCTGCGTTAGCCTCCTTTAGCCCATCTATGCTTTCCATTATGCTGGCCCCAAACCTGGCCGAAGGCACTCGGCTCTCTTGGCCGTGCTGGCCCTGGTTCCTGGCCTCCCTGTAGGAAGGTCTGCATCATTGCACTTGCCACCATTTGTGGCCCAGAGGCGTAACACCTAGAACATGAGACTCAAACCTAGATCTTTTGAGTGTAAACCACCAAGCTACCTAGTTAAACTATGCCCCTTGAAGCATTTATTGCACAGTCAAATGCTGGTGAAAGCTATGTGGCACCACCACAAGTGCGACAAAAGGTTGTGCACTTTAATTTCATATGTTCTTTGAAGGTTGTCCAAGCGCCTTCCCCTGTGTTTGAATGGCAAGAGTATGTCTGAGACAAAAGGTCCGAGTCATGCGTTCTTCTCCATCATTCAGGCGTATAGCTCGACATACTTAACAGATTGAGCCTTCTCTAAATGAATAATTTTCTAAAGGGACTTGGAGAATTCAAATGGAGTATGGGAAACAAGCAGCGACACGTTCAAAATCATTCTGGTTAAGAGAAACAAATAATTTTCTCCGGATCAGGATTCACCTGTATCGATCATTCTGATTATTATGTCCCCATTGACCTGTGACATCGCAAGCTTTGCCTCCAGCTCACCGAACACAACTTGCAAGAATTCTCATGGACATGTCGTATGTGGTCTAAGAACTGGGTGAGGGAAAACCAATAGGATTATGGGATTTTCTGCCAAACATGAAATAGTGTGTCAGGTTATCTTCAGTTACAGATTCCGGAAATCCCCTGAGGACCAAGAAAAATAATTTACTGGACAATGTGTCCGCCTCTTTCGTTGTGAGCATGGTAGCAAATCCTCATAGGCAGTGCTTATACACATGAATTAATGACACCCGCGCACTGCCCTCACTGTACAATAAAATCATAGATTAAGTGATTCCTTTCTGAAGTTAATGAAACAAGTACAAGCGACTTTCTTGCCATGGAATAACGGATGACAATAACTTCAGGTGGTTTGCATCCTCATAATTTTCTCCTTCAACTTCGTTGCTGCTACTCAATGTACTTCCCATGTATACAACATGTGCCTAGCTAGGAGATACACCCAATAAGCTAAAGGTTGGATACCAAAATGTCTACAATTTCTTTGGAAAAGAAAAATAGAATGTAGTAAGAAAGCAATCTAATTCTCGGTAAACTCTTAAATTCATGGAAAAACTGGACTCAAAATTCATTTGGTTTTGGAAATGCTCAATTACGCCCAACAATTCTATGAAATCTATTTCGATGGTCTTTTATCACAAGAACTTTATCAATATAATTCTTGTTATTAACAGATAGTAACAACTAAGAAGAGGTCAATAAATTTTAACTACTAATCATGGAGTATCATATCAAGTATACGTACCTTTGGAGCTTTACTTGAAGCCCCATGGAGGACAGAAGCAGAGACCAGGAAGAAGAGGAGCAGCCTGGTTTCTTCCATGGGCGACATCGAGATTAATGGTGTTCTTCCTCCTCCTGGAGGCCTTATTTGTAGCTGTGATCATGTGGGAAAAGGCCAAAACGAATTTGTGTGAGCTGTATGGAGTAGAACCTTGCTGTGGCCAAGTTAGAAAATTTGACTTATTGACGCTTTAGTCCTGGGGATCTTTTCTTTTTCTTTACTTTATTTCTTTATTTTTTTCCTCATTTTATTTTTCAGGAGGATTAAGACAGTGGGCAGATATATTATTCCAACAAAGCATGCCTTGTGTTCTTCCTTTTCTTCCCCATATATATGAAAGACTTACTTGACATTATGCCATGATCTTCAACCGGCTTGAAACATTGTGTTGCACACACACACACACATGGGACCTAGACTGGTTGAGACTGAAATAATCAGGTTTAGTTTAGTTGGGATATCAAATCAGGTTGTTACTGTTGTTGTTTTCACAGAGATTGACCCATTAGGCAACAGATAGCTAAGATAATAAAATGAATAGGAGTGTGTTTGATAAGAGGAACATTGTGTGCTTGTAAAATGTATTTCAAAAGCTTTATATTATTGTTTCAAAACACAATGTGTAATCATGTCTAATGTCTAATTGTTGACATTATGTTATGTTAACTTTTACGTCATGTATTTTAAAACGTATCCCAACAATACACAAAATTTGTGGCAATGTTGTATTGGTAATGAGGAGGAAATGTTGCAACAAGATAATAAAAGAATGTATTTTCTCTACTTAATTTATTGTGGCCGATCCGAGACCAACCGCGTATGAGATTACCGCATTGGGAACAGAAAAAAAAGGTCTAACTCCTTTGAGGCCGACTTCCCCACTTTTTCATTTTACCATCGCCGCATGAATTCTATTAGTGATGAGCCATTGTACTTCAAGACCTTCAAGTGGAAGGATGATGAGTCAACATGAAGGCATGTGTTCTTCACAAGACATTCACAGAGAGTTATTTAACCAAAAGTGGAAAAAAAATAACAAAAGGAAGAAAAAAAAGAAGTCCAGGCTTCATGCATCCAACTGTTTGATGCTTCTGAAGTTGGCACAAAAACCAAAGAAAGCATCTTCCATTGGGGAAAATTGAATTTAATCAAAAGAATATTCACATTGAGCAGCAACTCTTTCTTTCGTTTAGGACAAGCAACATGTTTTTCCAATTTAAAGAAGAAGGAAAAAACAATCAAACCTGTTTCAACTGTATTGAAATAAGAGACATTAAGTGCAGCTTCCTGAAATCAGGGTGGGAAGAGGAGATGTGGGTGACAAGCAAGTGCAAATATTTGCCAGCGACAAAGAAGACTGAAATCTAGACCTTTTCCTTCTTTTGGCCTTGCCCTGCTCCTTTGGTGCCGTCACGTGCTTTATCTCCCTTTCAAATCTATGATTTTTTCTCATGATGTTGTCTTTGTAAGCTGCATGGCGGTTGGCTTCTTTCTAGAGGGCCCCATTAAATTTAACAGGTCTAGTCCTCCCATGGTTCTTCATTGCATGTAGAAAGTGTTTGATTCCCATTTTCAAAATGTTGAAAGCAAGAACACCTTGTTCGTGCATGTTCTGAAAGACATAAGGATAAACGTTGTCATTTAAAACCACATTTTAAATAGTTCTGGTCAATAAACTGAATGATGTTTTCAAACTTTTTAGAACAGCTTTATAAATATAAAGAAAACAATATAAGGTAATGAAAAAGGTGTGAAGTTTTAGAATTAATTGGATTTTAGAAAAATAGAATAGTGCAAAATAACATTGCTATTGAATATTATAGTACAACAATTACTGCCTTGTTCATAATAGATAAAAATAGCATTTTTTTCCTCATAAACCACATCTTCTATTTCAGGAAAATCTTACATGCAACGACATTTTATATTTTACTAAATGACAAGACAGTGGCCACTGTGTCTCAACTTTCTAACTCTTCAACTGATTTGCATATGAGCGAAAAAGACAAACCTGGTAGCTCTTTGCAATTTACATCTTCAAATGTACTCTCATAGAACCTCACAGGTGTTCTTGTGGGGCTAGTTGCCAAGTATAATTTCCAGTAACCACTCAATGAGTGAACAATTGGCAAGCCCTCAACCCAATAGCTAACACTCTCTAAAGAACTAGAAACAGCATCGTCATTCCCCATGTGGCTAAGTTGGAAACTAGCACATCAACTTTGCTTCTCTTGCACCAATACTTGAGAGGTCCAGCAAACAGCAGTTGAATAACTTTGATTTTTAAAAGTATGTCAAGAATACATAGCAGAAATATATGAAGAATGCCAAATTCAACTATCTGCAATAAAAAAAAGAAAAAAGAAAAAAGATGAACCCAGTACATGTGCCATCACAAATTGAGCTTTATACCTAAACAAGTTTAATTATACAAACTCAAATGCAAATCCCTATCTAAAGTTTTCCAAATAATCTACTAATCCTGAAAAGCAACATAAGATCATAATTCAGTACACAACAACAAGTAACCAAATCTAAACAACAAAAAAATGTGCATAGACAATCACTCGCACACACAAGATGCTTAGTCGATCCTCATCCAACTCCAAGGCCACGAGGCAATTCAGCAACATGCAAAGATCGTTTGAGCAAGTGTCTCATCAAGAACAAAAATGTGACTCACCTTCGACCATGTCATGGCACTGCAGCAGCACATGAGCATCGTGCTTCTGCCACTTGACGATCGCCTGATCTTCCCAAACCCTATTGCCACTCCAAATCATGAAGACAACTCTGCCGGCCAGAGCAGGCGTCATCTTGCCAGAGAATGGGGAAAGCACTTGGACGAGACCATCTCAATTCCAAGAAGTCGCACTACAATCTTATACTCCAAAGAGTGATGTGTGACCCCTTCGGATCAAAATCTTTTCAATATTCACTATAATGGGCAATATTGTATGGACTTGCTTAAGAAGTCACTAAAATAGAGGAAAAAGAAAGCTGACCAATTTAAGGAACAAAAGAATAAATGGCCATCAGAAGGATGAGCAAGCATAAAGAGAAACCAAAGATTTGCACAAAATAGTAAGTCCAAAATCTTTTTCCACTTGGTTTGAAATGTAAACACTTCAAATTGCAAATGAGGATCATAAAACTCCATGGTCCAATGCAGCCACCGATGTTTCATCTTTGAAGGCTCGTTGACTATGTATCACTTCAGATGGATGACCATAGTGATGCACTGCTTGTTCTCTCCTTCCATATTTTTCTATCTGCAACATAGTACTCAAAATGCAGTTAAATATCAGGCACCTCAATCTTCAAAATTGCCAAATCGCTTGGAGTCCAAGATTTGCTAACAACCCAAGATGCTGATAATGCTGACACAAGGTGTTGAATTGTCAATCCTATTGATTGTTCAACTATTTGCAGAAAATAATAATACATCCTAATAAAAAATTCTCTTCAACATGCATGCTTGAAACAAGACATGAAAGGGGTGACAACATCATCACAGAATCGAAGTCTTGCCAGACCTCCACGCACCTTTGCTTCACCCCAATTCATGCATGGATGCATGGTTTTCTGCATGATATCATCATTATGTCACATAAATACTGATTAATGGCTCATGTTGGCTTGTAGATGAACTTTCAACTTCAAAAATGGCACTATACATTGATGCATAGGAAGAGGTGATAAAAATGCCCCTAATCCCTTTCTTCACAACCCCCTTCAATTGGCTACCAATTTTAATGAGAAAATACAATGCATGCAGAATCAGGGATCAAATCTTTATAGATAATCCTATTGCCTCCTTGTTATACTGCACCATTAATAATTATGAAGACAGGTAGAGTCTCCTCCACAAAAAAGCATATTCAAGTGTCCTAGGCACTCAAAAGAGAAAGGGGCTAGCCTTTTCAATAAATAAGAGGCTTGAAGTGAGAAACAAAACAAAGTGAAGATACCGATGTAGAAGGAGTAGTAGCAAATATAGATGACTATGCAACTCAAGTGTACACATGCATCCTTATATACCTAGGTATAGCCATGACATGTGCAACTAACATACATGCATTTAAATAGAATCACAAGCTCAATGAAGAGAACACACGACAGTTAACAATCAAACTACAACTACTTTAACTAGGACTCAAACAAGCATGGCATTCTGAACCACGAGCACTACTCTAAACCACGTCCCCATTATACTAAACTACAACTAAGAAGGTAAGAAAAAATTTCAATTTTAAATCAAACTTTCACGCATCTCGAACTAGATCAAAACATCAAGAAAAATCAATTTAAAATATGTTCTTCACAAGAAAAAACAAAAATTTCATAACGACAACCAAATGGATTCATGTGGACTAAGAGAAACTCAATTGGCTGTACAAAAAATGATGAAGGATATGCACAAGGGATTTTCAAGCCCTTCGCTCGCTCCCTCTCTCTCTCTCTCTCATGTATAAGCCCCGACTTAATCTCTCTCTCTTATATATGTAAGCCGATGTTAAATATGCCAACATATATAACAGTCAAGAAGAATACTTTTGTGTATATAGACAACGTAGCGTGTTAAGTTCTAAACTATTTCATTGCATTTATGAAGTGCCTGTGCATTTCATTTTGTTGCTTTGTTATTAGTTTGAGCCTTCCCCAACTTCTACGATAATATAAGCAATTGTGTGACTGGGTCCACAGGGATTGGATTCTTCTAGAGATAAGTTGGATAAGGAAATATGTATGTGGAAATTTACATGTGAAGGAGCCAATGGGAAGTTTTGTGTTTGCTCCTCCCTTTTGAAAGATGAACCATGAGTCCCTTTTTACGATCTGAAGTTTTTTCTTTTATTGTCTCTTATAGTCACTTTCGTCCTAAAATTAATTGATTTTCTGCAGATCAAGTAGTTCCCTGTGCCGTGTTTCACTTTCACCTTCTTAATTTATTTTTGTTTTTTTTAAACATTTCAATTGGAGATTGGCCTCAGGTAAGTTCATTGATGTATTATACTTGGATTTATGTTGATGCTAGCTTCTAACTAGTTTAACAAGACAGGCTAATGTTGAATTGAGATGGATATTTCTCTTTAAATGAAGTTTCTTAATAATAAGTGAATGTGAATGTTTTATTTCAGTGTTTTATAGCATGAGATGGCTCATTCACTAAGCCATTATCTGCGCTGAAACTTTAACTATGCAAATGGGAAACCGACGTTTGAGAACTTGTGAGTTCTGAATTTTGATATTCTAATTGAAGGAATCATGCTTCTCTCATGAGCTTCAGTTTTTTGAAAATCTAGTTTTTCGGTTATATAACCTACACCACTTTTTGAAGGCTTTTTTTATTCATTTTCTTCAATCTTTTAGGGTTTTGGAATGTCCACTTTGTAACATCTGTTTGTGCATTGGCTTCTTTTTTCAATTTCTATTCCGGATGATTTTTTCTCTTATCATGGTTTCAGAAAGAATTGCCTAATTAATAGATATTCATGAATAGAAAAAATTTTCCCAACTGCTCTATATTTTTGGTAGCTCATCTTAATGGAGTTTTTATCGATTGACATTTTGAGTACCATTTGTCATTGTCATGTATGCCTAGGCAGGTATAGCAGGAAAATTCATAGCAGAAAAAGTGCAACCTCAGATATGGGTGTGACAGAATGTATATATATATCTGTATATCTGCATATAAAGAGAAAGACTTGTGATTTCTGAATTTCCTCAGAAGCATTTGAAGAAAGTGCTTCATGGTCTAGATTTTCTTGTCATGGTTGATGGGTTTGAACTTTTTAAACGAGTGTTCTTTTCAGAAAAAAATACATTAGCAGAGCTATTTTATCTAACCATTTTCATGCATAGCTTTCACATGCCTATTTCATTTACGTGCCACTTGAAAGTTTAACCTAGATCTCTGCATTGCAATCTGCAAACAAATAATCACTGGCTTTTTTTTTTCCTGTTAGTACAGATTAGTTGCCAAGCATGTAGTAGTTGCTATTTTTCCTAAGCTTGTTTAGCATACATCCCATTTGAGAATGAACTGGCACCTTTCTTTGAGAAGTTTTTTATTTTCATGCATCATGTCTGTAGTAGTAGACCAAGGAAGTTGAAAATTCTTGCTCAATGATGTTTTGAGTTATGACAGCAGTTGGAGTGATTGTTGCACTGAAATTATGACAGAATTCTAAATTTTCCACAGAAATGGAACTGCCTAAAGAAAAAGGAACTCAATCAGATGAATATGAATGAGTTGACAAATAATTTTTTTGAAGTTGATATTTATTCACTCAAATTGTTTAGTTTAGGATCATTTGTTTACTCTTCTAGTATTTACAAGTATTAAAAAGCCTATTCAGAATTGTTGTCTCTAATTCTTCATTCTTAGTTGCTAAGATGTATCCCATATGGTATCTATTATGAAACTGATACTGATACTTTATGGAGATCTGTTCTTTTCTTGAGACAGCTGATCGAAATGTGTGTGTGCAGGATTAGACACGTATATGGTGTGTGCAAGATTAGACACCTAGATGGCAAATGCCTTTGTTCCTATTTCTTTGATTAGGCCCCACTTTACGTACTGGGAGAAATTGTGTCGGCAAATGTTATTTATTCAATTTAATTAGTAGATATTTTTATCATGGTCTGTTTAGTGGGACACTATTGTAGATTAGTTACAGTGAAACTTTTATGTGTTTCTTTAAGAGTTGAAAAATGAAACTGGTTAGATTTGACGAAAGTGAAAACCTCATTGTAGAAACTCATATATTTCTAATCTAAAGCATGTTTTCTTATGATTAAGTAAGAGGAAACACAAACTTACAGGCTTTGTTTGGATAAAAAAAGCATCACTGCTTGGGCATTTTGAGAGACCTGATGTGAGGCCAAATGAAAAGCTGTATATAGTAATATCTCCTTGCATGCATGCGGAGACTTTTTTTGTCTTTTTTTGAAAATGCTACATTTGCGCCCGCACTCAGACAACACTTTTTCCCATGTGTTTTATTCCCTTTTGCATTTCCTGTCTGATAAGCTAAAAACAAGAAGATGATCTTTTTGTCTCATTTCCTGAGTTTTCCATATCATATTTCATTACGACTGCTTCATGACATTAAGTGAATGGAACATATAAATAAAATGAGATTTTTCACTGGGAGTTCAAAGATTCATAAAATGATCCTGAATGAAAGAGGGAAAAAAATATAAACAACATGTATAAACTAGATCACTATTTTATTTAATTCATGAGATTATGCTTACTTGATCATCCATAACATTTACATAATATGAAAATCTGGAGTTATTTCATTTCAAATGTTATTTCCTTGTATTGTTGCTATTAAGATGCTCAAGCTTGGGCCTTCAATGCCAATGGTCACCTATTCTCAAGTTGGTTGCTAAATACTTTTATCTGTTTAATTATATTTGGGCCTGCCTATTGTACTTAGGTTTTATTCTCCTATCTTCTCCTAGCTCTGAATATTGCTTAGATTTTTTTATATAATTCTGATTATCTTGCATTTGCGGTTAGGACTTATGGCCTAATTTTGCTGATGCCTGGTTAAATTTGTCATGAGAAAGAAATTACTATTTTTGCGTTGGTAAAGGAATTAACATGAATATCAAATGAGGCATTGAAACAGGACTACAAAAACGGAAAA